>NC_039358.1:116695472-116823157 GCF_003573695.1 Papaver somniferum
GCTCTCCACTGCTACTTCAGTTCCTGCAGCCCAAAGCTCACTTCAAAAGTTGAGCCCAATCCAATCCAGGCTTAACCAAAGGCCCAGGTTCTTGACTGAAACAAAAGCCCAAGGTTTAGTTCACTAAGGCCCATTGCATTAAGGCTCAAAGCCCAGTTTAGGTTAAGGTTAAAAAACCCAATCCAATTAACTGTGGGCTTAATCAAAAGCTTAAGTTTAAGGCCAAAGCCCATTTACACTTCAAAGATAACTGAGCCCAAGCTCAGTTCATTTTATTTTTGACAAACCCACTAAGCCCAATTCATTCAAAGGGCATTCAAACCCATTAGTACTCAAAGCCCAATTTAAGCCGAAAGGCTTCTAAGCCCAAAGCAAACTAGAAACCCAATTAGCTAAAACACTTCCGAAACACACCCGATCTCTGTGGATCGACCCGTACTTGCACGAGCTACAACCGACAACCGTGCACTTGCGGTATTACTGTAGGCCCGCGTTTTATTACGCTTAATTTTATACACATCTCCTGGCCTGCCACCAGGCTTAATATTTGTGAGCCCGTAAACAAATTCAGGCTGGACAGGCCGGGCACAAGTAGATAATTTGCTACCCAAAGATCGACCAAAGCCCGCTTTTTATACGGGCATGCCAGATCGGGCCGGACATGCCACTATTTTGATTTTTTTTTTTTAAGTTTAAATTTTCAAATGAACAGTATTAAATACAATATCCTTTCCTTTCCAACATCGCATATCATAAGTGATAGTATTATTTTATATTTAAATTACACTGACAAATATTTAATTTTAGCCTATAATAAATAATTAATTAGAGTACAATAAACTTTCTAATAAGAAAATATATTACCATTAATGTTTTGAAAAGGTTAATTATAAGTAAAAAAGCAATTATATATTTTATTTTTCTTGACACAAAATTGACAATTATAAAATTGTAACTTTTAAGTCTTTTAAGAGGATATTAAATGATTAATGACACATAGAAGGCTTTCAGGCCGGGCACCAGGCCGGGTATCAGGCCGGGCATCATAATTAATCGCAAAGCCCGAGACCGCCCAATAAATTAATCCAGGCCAGGCCGGGTGGTCCATGACGGGACATAACAGGCTTTGGACTACTTCGGGTACAGGCGGGCTCGGGCGGATACAGGCAGGCCGAGTATTTTCGGATATTATTTACACCCCTATCCCCAACCGCCATAAGGCTACCCATAATATAAAATAATGGGCTAAAATATCAGGGCCTGAAAAACACGCGCCGTTCATCTTCTAAAACCCACCTCACTACAAAGTAGTTCAAGTAAAAACTCATTCATTCTCTTCTGTCCTTCATACTCACCTCCTCTCAGACTCGGTCACTTTCTCATGGATTCGATAGTTGAACTCGAATCTTCAGCTATCAAAGATTTGGGTTCTCTATTCGAGTTCACCCAAGTATTTCTCTGGTAACAACTCTTTCTTTCTATCTCTCTCCGATATCTAATTTTTAAACACTAAAAACCTAGGGCTAAGCTTTTAGTTTCAACGTTTCAGTTTCTAACGAGTATGTTTATTTATCAGGGATGATAATACCTTTACGGAGGAGATACTGGAAGTCTCATCTTCGCATGATAACCATGAGTGTTTCACTCAACATATTGTAAGTTAGCAATATATTGAGGATTTTGCATTTTGTTTAAATTTTGCTAAAATTAATTATTAAGACTGTTTTTTCCCATCAAATTTGCAGAACTTTCGCCAATGCATCACTGGTTCAAATTTGGTTCCCGAACGAAGTGGTAAGTTTTTCCATATACGAATTGTTGTTCTTTATGCATGTTGTTTATACAATGAACTTGATTAGCTGAGATAGTATATCCGTATATGGTATTTGGGTGCTTAGGTGATTTGGAAATCAGGGTTTGTTTTTCCCCTCCAAAAGACCAACTTTCATGAACTCATCCAACTGAATAAATTGTTTTTAAATTCAGAGAACTAAAACCCAGAATTCATTCTACTTGCTGTTCTCAACTTTAAATTACTTTCATAATGGCATACTTTCTTGATTTTGTCCTGTTACTTTGGCGAAGGATTTGGTCTACTTACTTGTCTTAAGTACTTACCTTCTGTTGTGATATGTTGCGACTGTTCAGATCTTTATTTGACAGAGGAGATGGAACTTACTAAACAGATGAACTCAATGGGGCTTCCTATGTCATTCAACACAAGCAAGGTCCTATCTAGCTTTTCTTAATTTCTTTCTTTCAACAGCATTCATAAGCTTAAGAGCATGTGATGCCACTTCGCACTGTCTTGTCTTTACGCTTCTTAACTGTTATTGTTTTCCGTTACAGAAGAGATTTTCTACAACTAAAGCTAAACGAAAGGGCGATGTTGCAAAATCTCTATATGCATACGAAGAGAACGAAGAGGAACTGATAGACGTGTTCAGAGTGAGCGGTGGAGAGGTTGCTTCCCCTGTAAGTATTCTGGAAAATGCAAAAAATTCTTCACATTCATGTTCAGAAAACGTCGGTGATCATTATACCATTCCCGGTGATGAAGGTTTGTATGATACGTGCTCTGAAATTCACAAAGGGGTTGGTGAGGGAGTACCTTCTGGCATGGAAAACAGTGGTATTGATGACATTTTGCGTGGCAGTATTATTTTGAAGGGTCATATGGAAGTTGATGGGCGTTCAACTAATAAAGGTGCTGATTATCCTCCATGTTGTGCCTTGCATGCTCCATCGGATGAAGGAAGTTCGTATTGCATATCTAAGGGAACTTCCTCCAGTGTTGATAAGGTAGAAGCTTGTATGATTCATGACACTTTACCTGATAGTACCTTGTCCATGGGTGATATTGAAGTTGATGTGAATCCAATTAATTCAAATGCAGAAAATTCTCCACCAGATGTCTTAAAAGATGCTGACTTAGTGAATAACCAATTGGTTGAACATAAAGGTTTAGAAGATCCCTTTGTGGCTTATCATGATCAGGGGGAACAAGTGCTTTGCATTGACATATCAACTAAGCAGCCATATAGTGCTACCTCAGGCGTATACTTCCAATCTTCGGCATTTGCTGATCATCATCGCGAAAATAGCAGTTCTTTAGCTGATCATCATAATGAAAATAAAAGTTCTAAAGTCAATGGGGATGGGGACTGGAGAGTTTGTTGGGACACATATTATATGAGAAATTACTTTTATAACATGAAAACACAGGAGTCGACATGGGATCCACCGCCAGGAGTTGAATATGTTGGATTTTCAGAAAATTCTGGTGTGGAAGTTTCTCTGTGTTCTTTTGCAGATAACCCGGAAGCCGTTGACAGGTTTGATTTTAAACTATGCGTTCTCTTTCATTGTTATATAAGCATATGCAGTTTATTGTGTATTTCCTAGTTTCTTATATTTCATAAATTTGTCGCAGTTTATACAATGAACAAACTCAGCTAGGTTCTGAAGAAATTTCAAGAAGTGACATGGAATTCGGGTTTTTGAATTCTGGAATAGATCAATCAGATGTTTATGAGAATCTGGATATGCCAGAGAAGGGCTTTTCTCACGATGAAGTGCATAAATCATGTCATCTTGCAACTGTTCCATCTCCAGTTATTGATAGGTAAACCTTTTAAAGCATGGCATGGTACATATAGTTTTTAAACTACTTGTTTTTTTTCACATCATTTTCTCTTATATTTTGTGGACATATGTTTCTGTTGCAGCTTTGCTGCTCTCAATGAAGCAGTTTCCGAAGAAAACGGAAACACGTGGACGGTTGCCTCTAGTAAAATGAAAAAGAAAGCAAGAAGGAATCGATCACAAAGGAAAAAATTCCAACAGGATACTGAAGGTACATAACTTGAATATTATACTAGTATTACCCTCTGTACTTAATTTTATTTATTTAGTTTGACTGGAAGTAGTTAACGAAACATAGATTCCTTAACCTACGAGATTTTTCCTTCTATCAGAACTTCAATTGGAGGAAGTTCCAGAAGCTTGTCCTGCTGATATGATGAAGTACTGGTGTCAGAGATACTCGCTTTTCTCCAGATTTGATGATGGCATAAAAATGGACAGAGAAGGATGGTTTTCTGTCACTCCAGAGTTACTAGCACGATATCACGCATCGCGCTGTGGTCATGGCATTGTGGTTGATTGTTTCACTGGAGTTGGTGGAAATGCTATCCAATTGGCAAAGAGGTGTGCACCACTTGTCCACGTGTTCCCATTTATTACTGTGTTTTGAAATGAGCATTGCCAGTAGCTCTGTACAGTCTTGACCGGTATTACTTAAATTAGTCATTTTCTTCATTTGGGGCTACTGTGGTCTCAAGAGTTTATAATTCCTTACTGTGATAGTATATGCTCTGTGTGGAACTCTTATACCAATTCGTTACTTCATTTTTGCAATTTCAGGAGCAATCATGTCATTGCAGTTGACATTGATCCACAGAAGATTGCACATGCACAACATAATGCAGCCATTTATGGAGTTCAGGACAAGATAGATTTTGTAGTGGGGGACTTTTTTGTGTTGGCGCCTAAGTTGAAGGTAGCAGTGCAGAAGCTTTCTTTCTGGTCATGGAAAGTATTTTACTATTTATCCTGTTCATAACAAGAAATATGTTTGTTATGTATTTCAGGCTGATGTGGTCTTCATGTCACCTCCTTGGGGAGGACCTGATTATGCAAAATCACAAACGTACGATATCAGGACAATGCTTCAGCCTCGTGATGGGTACTGTTTCCATATACTTTATTGTCTCCTTAATGTTGGGCTGGTTGAATGTGTGTTTTAACTTGTCTATCTGACATCTGTGTCCAGGTTTCTGCTCTTCAACGCCGCAAGAGAAATTGCTCCTAGACTTGTTATGTTTCTCCCAAGAAATGTGGACCTAAACCAATTAGCGGAGCTATCTCTTTCTACTCATCCACCTTGGTCTCTACAGGTATTATTAACTTTTGCAATTATCTTGATGATATAGTCATTTTGTCATGGCTTCATAATTGACAATGTTTATCTGTATATAATTGTGTTCAGAGTGAGATCTTTTTGATGGCCACTATCCTTCTAAATAGGGAATGAGGCTGGTGATCAAAACATATTGAAACCATCAACTTCTTTCAGTCTCTAATTCCTATTTGTTATTACTAACCAATTAAGGTGTCTTTTGGTGACAGGTGGAGAAAAATTTCTTAAATGGCAAGTTGAAGGCTATCACAGCTTACTTCAACCACCCCCCAGTTTAAAGGATTTCACAACAGTCCACTTTTGAGAATTTTGGATCAAAGCGTGGGTTCTTCTAAAGCTGAACTTTGGCAATCTATGGGTTCTGATTGTACACCACCAAGACTCCAGAATATATACAAAGACCTGGAAGAACTTGGTAAGTTTTTGTTGTATATTTTTGCAATATATCTGCTTTATCTTCGTGTATATTTTGATCAGTGGTTGTATTTCAAAATCAATCGATGAAATGTTGTTTTTGGAATACTATATAAGATCAATTTCTTCGAAATTACCTGTTTTTGAAGTAAGAAACTATTTGTACACTTTTGACGCGATCTAATACGTTATCGAAGCACACAACGTACGTAGTCTTAAAAACTTCGTTGTCAACGCAACACTTTAAAAATTGCATTTGTTTTTGTTTGCTATACAATAATGAAGTTTAGGTCTCGAGAATTGATCTCTCAAGCTTTTCCTTGTCTATTCTTAATGTAATGAAAAATGCTACTCGGAAGTTGGGACTTCTCATCGATCTTATAATAAAGTATCTCCGGAGTTTCACTCTAGAGATTTCCACTTTTCATAAAATAGCTTTAATTCAATGGTTCTGAATGATAATCATCTAGAATAATGTGGAGGAGATTCCACAACAATAAAATCAGTTAAACAAAAAGAAAATGTTGAATTCGGTAGTGCTTGCATACTAGAGCTGGCCACTGGCCGATGTTTACTTGCAGTTTTTTTTTTCTGCTCGTTTTCCAAACTTCTACATGGTGTTTTCCCAGTTTGCCATGAGTGTTTTTTCACACCAATTAGTGGTCATCTATGTAATCACCAGTGGTCACAGCACAAGATAATAAAATGAAATGCACTATTTAATGATGAGTGGCTACTCAAATATTGATGCTGGTAGATACACAATTAATTGCACATAAATCGGTGTCCTGGCATTATCTCTACAGTTAGGAGTCAGGACGCAGGGTGGGGAGGAAACAACTCGACAGCAATTGACAATACAGTGTCTTCTCGAAATAATTGTAACAGCTGCAAACAAGCCTGCAATGCAGCAAAATCTCAGAGAGAGAGAGTAGTTGTACACAACAAAACTCACATAGCAACAAACCCTTAAAATATATCCATGGAGTGTAATGCAGTGAAAATCCTAGTGTCTTCCCTAAATTACGTTTATATGAGTGAAATAGTTGGTTGTTCTTTTCAGTCAGAACTCAAGAAGGGATAACTGCGTTGAGTGACAACTTCTATGTACACGTTTGCCTTTAATATCACACCTCACATCAAGTATCACAAGAGTATCTTTAAAAATCAGAGGGATCAAAAATGTAAGACAGGACAGGATTGATAGTGAAAATAATAAGAGCCAAAAATCCAAGTCTTTTTCATTTTTGGTGTCTTTATCCCTAGACTCGATTGAACTTGGGATTCATTGATGTTTCTGTAGTAAAATGATAGATACTGTTAGTTATTTTTTCGATTGAGTGGAAAAACCCCGAAAACGAACGGTCAGATTAAGAGACCATTAGGTGAGCAAACAACAAAACATACGTTTCTCGTAGAGGTGAAGACTGAAGAGTTACTTTCATTTTCTGAAAAAGGGCACAACATAAATTTACATTACCCTACAAGTCCTTCCAGATAAACCTACTCATAAGCTCGAATAGCCCTAATCTTTTCTCCGTATTATTCACCAAAACTAAACAGTTACCCATATTTGATCATCATTGTAAAAAGAATCAAAACGATAGGTACCGTGCACGAATAATAGTAATAATCAAAAACCTGACAATTCTTTTCCAGTCAAATAGACCAAAACACCCTTGCTTTTAGCTAAATCCAACACCCAAAAACACCCCTGACTGAACCCCGACTGATACCTATAGATTTGACCCTTTTGTCTGTAGAAATAGGGTTAATTTAGTCTATTAAGGAATAAAATCCGTTCTTAAACCAGCTGGCGCGAAAGATTAACTGAAAAAGGTACTTTGTCTTTTCAGAAGTAATAAACAAAACAAAAATAAAAAATCTACACACTCTCTCTATTCTACTCACACTCTACTCCAGTCTCTCTCTGTAAATGAAAAATGGTGGAATTAGGGTTTTCTGATAAACACAAGAAGAAGACTACTAAGAACAAGAAGAACAAACAACAACAAACTACATTGAGATCGAGTTCTGGTGGTGGTGGCCGAGAAGAAAGTCCAAATTCAATACACTTCACTACTACTACAAATACTGAATCTCTATTTTCATCTGCTTGTGGTAGTGTTGATCGTTGCTCATTAGCTTCTGAACAGGTTTTTGATCATGAAACCCTAATTTCTGAGCTCTCCGAGGTGATTATAATCAATTTCTTTCCAATTTTTTCTTTTGAGTAGAAAAATGTGACTTTGTTAAGAAATTAGGTATCTCATTAATGTCATGATTTCGGTAGAAGTAGTTACAATATTTTGACTTATTAGGAGTAAAGTTTGATAATGTTGTTTTTCATACATTACAGCATTTGTCAGGAGGTGAACAAGATCTAGGCTCTAATAATATATCAACTGTTCATCAAATCAATTTCCCTATTGACGATGATGATGACGAAGATAACGAAGAAGGTGAAGTGTTAGAACTTAATTTAGCTTTGTTCAATTGAAATGGAAGTTATTCCAAAAAGATTTTTTTTTTTTTTTTTGAGAATTAGGGCTTTTCATTTACATGATAGTCGAGTCAATAACTGGTTTACTCTACATATGCAGGTGTTGAAGACGAAGAGAATGATTATGTTGATGTAGATCCTTCTAGCTCTTCCTTCTCTCAAGCTATAAAAGGTAAAGGCAGTTCGCCATGAAAGTTTTGTCTTGTTTTGTGGTGTAATGTTGTAGTGTTGATTTTTGTGTTTTCCCTCATCCAGAATGCCAGCACCGGCGACGTAGATCAGAAGCTATTCCATCTCAGAAGAAGCAAATGAGACAAAGGCCTGTTTCAGTAGATCTGAACAACACTGGAAACTATGGTACTAGTTCTTCGCCTCGATACAACGGTATGAGAAAAAGTTCTGTTTCTTCGCAGAAATTAGATACATTTCCGAGCCCTGGAACACCGAATCACTGGCGAGGCAATGTAGGATCTCAGAAAGGTTGGTGCTCGGAACGTGTACCATTACCAACAAATGGTGGTCGTAGATATGGGACTGCAGGTGTTCTGCCTTTTAATCCTGGGAGAACCTTGCCATCCAAATGGGAAGATGCAGAGAAGTGGATCTTCAGCCCAGTTTCTGGAGATGGTCTTACTCGGACTTCCAGACCAGCACCTCATAGACGCCCAAAGTCAAAGAGCGGACCAATTGGTCCACCGGATATTGCATACTACTCACCTTGTGGACCCATGTTTGAGGGAGGGAATGTTGAGAACTATGTGGCTCGTTCTCCATTTTCAGCCGGAGTTTTAGCTATTGAAGCTGTGCCTAATCGAGGTACTTGTAGTAATGGCAGCAGGAGCAGCAGTGGCAATGGCAGTATCGGTGGTGGGGTATCTTATGCATTGGATGGAGATTCTTGTATAGTGCGTTCAGCTAGCATACACGGATGGTCATCTAGTTTGTTGAGTCAGTCTTCGCTTTCCGGCTCCAGAGGTACATGATTGTTTCCACTGAACTTCTGTATATCGGAGAAATAGTTGCATTTGTCTTATATGAGTGTTCTGTTATTTGGTGCAGCAAGAAATAAGAAATTTTCAAAGCATGAAAGATTATCTGATGTATAACCCACTTCTATAACATAGATTAGTATGATTGAATATTTACTGATTTTAGGATTAACAGAAGTCTCCTAATCTGTATTAAGGGGTCTGTTTCCCAATATTTCTGTTGATGCTAGCTATTTCCAAATGGTTTGGATGTACAGATGGCAGTAAAGATGCATCAATCAAGATTTCTCATGTTATGTCAAGAAGGGACATGGCAACTCAGATGAGTCCTGATGGCAGCCCCAACTCTTCTCCTAAAAGGACCTGTTTCGCTCCATCTCCTCCCCCGCTTCTTCCCATTATAGAGCAGCAGACCCATCATAATATAGAAGTCAGGGACGTGGAGGTAGACGGTAGAGTTACTGTGACACGGTGGTCTCGGAAACATGGAGCACGAGCGCCCCGGAAGGGAAATGGAGATGTCAAAGATCGGAAAAAGAAATCTTCTGAAACTCAAATTTCTGGTTGGGAAATTACAGAGACTGGAGTATCGAAGTATGCACCTTTTGCCTCTTTCTTCTCCGTTTTACTTTGTCGTTACACACATGTGTTCCTTGTTACAACAGCTAGTTTTGGAACAGAATTTGATGATGGATGTTTGGTCTAGCGGCCTTTAATGCCTCTAATTTACATATGGGTTTTTTTCAGGTTCAAAAGAGAGGAAGCCAAGATCACTGCCTGGGAGAATTTGCAGAAAGCAAAAGCTGAAACAGCAATACGGAAATTAGAGGTTTTTTAGTTCACACTTTCATGCTCCTTTCATTTAAAGAAACATCCAAGACTTGTGCTCTAATAATTATATATGTTGTGTGATGCATAAGACTTTTTATATCGTTCCTAACAAGGCTTATTTCAGATGAAATTGGAGAAGAAGAGGTCTTCTTCAATGGATAAGATCATGGACAAGTTGAAATCAGCTCAAAAGAAAGCCCAAAAGATGAGAAGCTCAGTTTCATCCAAAGATTCCGAAAATACACATCAAGTAGTCAAGACTTCGAGCAAAGCTGTATCCTTCCGTCGGTCTGGTCAGATTGGTGCTTTAGGTTGCTTCACTTGCCATGCCTGCTAATGTGGATTCGGCTGATAGTTGGTTCTTGAAGTTGAAATTAACAGATTTAAGGTGAAAAAAGTCGGTCAGATCCCTACTGTGTGGCATGCTGTTTCTGTTAGATCAATTGCTAAGCCGTACCAGGTCTTAAAAACCATAGAGGGTAACAATACCAGTTACACAGATGTTTAGCCCGTTTGTAAAAAATATCACAGACCATCTTCCCAGTTACCTCATCTATGTACTCTATTTTGCAAGACCATGTACATTTTGTTAGTTTCCTCGCAATTTAGAGCGAAGAATTTCAATAGATGTCTGTTTCTGTTTGCTCTTTTTGTTACCGAGTTCAGGCCTGAAGAATTTCAATGGATGTCTGTTTTCCTTTGCTGTGTTTGCTACCTAGTTCAGGCCTGCTTTGTTGCATATTAAAAAAAACATTGAACGGAAGGTATTGTGGTTAGACTGATACTGCCTGAATATGGCATTTATTTAGGTGCCCAACTGAAGGCCAGCAAAGCATAGGATTCCAGTTTTTCTATGATCAGGGGAAACAAAGTTGGGTTGACAGTGGTGCACATTGTACTATTCACTCTGTAGATTTGGACCACCTTGATTTTCACCACCGCAGCCAACCACGAAAATCAACAAGAGACCAAATAAAAAATCAGTAAGATATATTAGCTCAAAATTTATCTCATCTATCCAGAATATTCAACACACAAGAACTTGTCAAATTTGTTTGCCCATCTTTCAATAATTGGTATAGCAGACAAATATTCAACATAAAATTTCAATTTTTAGTAACGACATAGGTATAAATTGATGTATATATATGTGCATACAAAACTTTCAACCTCACACCTGCCAAACCAGCTGTACCAACATCCGACACTGAAACACAGGAAACAAACAAGTTGTTTTGTTATCATTAACAAGGTTCAAAGAATAGTTTGAAGGTTTCACTGAAACCCAGAAGAAATGGTGAAATGCAACCTCAAAATTCTTTTCTCATCCCTGGTAAAAAGTTTTACTAAAAGGGAAAGAAAATTGTATTCACACCTTTCATGATGTCATGGAAACTCAAAGCAGCCTGACCCCAGCAAGTATAATCTTCCTTTGAGAGATCAATAGGGTACTGGGCATATAATATTCAAAGGCTCGGCCATGAAAATTTTCCCATCTATTACATTTTCCATAGTAAACTGGGGCTTTCTAGCTTCTCGGGTACTCAATGACGAGGCCTTCAGCCACACTTCTTGCTCTTGCATGGCCATGGAATTTCTTCACTATAGCCAACGCAAAATCTGCTACAGTTGCTAGTCCCTTGCTTGTTATCAATGTACCATCAATTGTGACTCCGGCACCATTAACTTGACTAGTTAGCTGGTTAATGATGGAGGGATGAGCCGTGACTCTTTTTTCCTGGTAAAAGAAAATAATTGAACAAGTGATCAGTTTGACTATTTAGCAATTGAGCATAAATATAGAGAAATCAAGCAACTTGCACGTTACTTCGATTAATCCTTGTTTCTGCAGAACTAGTGGAGATGAGCAAATTGCCCCAAATATTCTTCCAGCGGATTTTTGTTCCTTGAGCATCTTCTTGAGAACCTTGCTTTTCTGTAGCCGATCAGCCCCAGCTGCCCCTCCCTAAAAATTAACGATTAAATCCTCTTATGACATATATAAGAAGCAGTTACTAAAGCAGCCCCATTGTTAACATCTGTTGTGTTTGTATCACCCTTACCGGAAGAACAATGAGATCGTAAATTGATTCAGATGCCTCACTAATAGACTTGTCGGCAACGATATTTGTTCCTTGGGATGCCACTATCTGCACTGACTTTTCAACTGAAGCAACCATGACTTCGACATTAGCTCGCCGGAGAACATCAATCAACGTTACCACTTCAATTTCTTCGGATCCATTTGCTATTGGAATAAGAACCTGATAGCAATTAAATATTTGAAGTTAAAAGGTGAAGGGTTCGTCCTCAGAAGGGAGGCAAAGTATGAGGGGTTTATCACAAGAATTTGAAGCACAAAACACCTAACTACCAACAAAACAACCGAGAACAGTGAGGAGAAATATGCACTACTTACACGAGGGATATGGTCAACAGACCACTCGACTTTGTTGAATTCCTCTCCCCTGAGCTGATTAGCATCAGTGCGCATTAACTGCAGTAAAAGATATCAACAGCACCAAGTGGTAGTATAGCATGTCAGAAATCTACACTTTGTTTTAGACAGGTGAAACAATCTTTATTATATCGCCAAGCAAGGCAAAATGAAAAAACCAATTCATTCTATAATAACTGATAAGTGATAACAATATTTACCAGTGCTGCGCCAATCTCAGCAGCAACAGACTCCCCAAACAACTGAGCAACCAAAGATAGAGCAAACTCGAATGTGGTACCAGGACCCCGGCTTGTTGTGAGCTCCCCCGAGATTTGAATGTTTGATTTAACAGCCCAGAAAGTTGGAAGCTCGTGCATGAAAGCTGGATGCCCGGTTGTCTTACAGAAGCCAAAGCAGACAACTATATTAGTAAGACCCTCAATCCCAATACTGTAGTAATCGTGGTTTCTTACATATGAGGTTCAACAATGAAGCTGAAACAAAATTTCCAACTATAGTTTGCAAAATTGAGTCAAAATGAACAAGCCATACCTGTTTTCTTTTCAAGAGACCCCATGGATTAAGAGTAACAGCAGGAGCAGCACAAATAGCAGCATAAAACCGTTTCTCTTCGGCTTGTTTACTTGTCATCTTTCGAAGAATTTCACAATCTCGTAATCGAGCAGACCCGGGCATTCCACCCTATAATCATTTACCAGCAGCTCAATTTCAGTAAAAGCCTTGAAATGGATAAGACACATGTAATTTGAAAATTAGGGTTTTAGAATTACTAAACAGGTAGAGCAATAAGATCAAAGATTTGATTAGAACAAGTAGAGATTGAGGTATCTGCAACAAGTCTAGTTCCAGCTGAAGCTTCAATCTCAAGTTCAGATTCTACTGATGCTATGATTACTTCTGCACCAGCTCTCCGCAGAACATTAACCATTATCACTGCTTCCATTTCTTCAGTACCATATCCAATTGGAATCAAAACCTGTTTAAAAATACTCAAATTATTAAAACCACATAAAAAAATACAAAAAAAGGTTTAGGGTTTAAGAATCAAGGAACATTCAAAACACCTTCTTTTTAGGTTCCGCATTTGGTGTCACTGTTACTGGTTTCACTGTTTTTGCTGTTCGTTTCGGTTTGGAATTCGACGATGAAGAAGTAGAAGTAGAGGGAGCTTGCTGTTGAGTGAATACGGGTGCATAGGATGATGAAATTAGAGCTTTAGGAAATACCACTCGGTTCCTCTGAACAGATGTGAACTTCTGAAGTGACGGCTGAAATAAAGATAACAGAGACTCCATTAAATGGCGGGAAGAAGAAGAAGAAGAATCGGAGAGGAAAATGGGATTACTGACGGGATCGAGTTAGTGAAATAAAAAATGGGGTTTATACTCTGGATATAACCTGATCCAGGTAGAACTGGGTACAAATAACTGGTTCGAATAAAACTGGTTCTCGAGCAGCAGTAATCCGGTTATAGGGCCGGCTCATAACCGGTTCGGGTCCGAGGTGCTGTAATCTACGTGGAAAGAGGATAACCGTTATCTACACGATGAAAAAAATGAAGATGAACACCAAATTTGATTAACAAAAAAAAAAAAAAATACTTACAGTGGCGGTATAAGAATGGAGGAGTGAGAAGTAGATGCTAACAAAATACACAGTTCCAAAAATGTTTAGGATTTTGGTGAAGAGAGCTCATGCAACAGCAACTTCAACAACAACAGTAAAATCTTGTTGTAATTTTACTGTAAGAAGAGAGTTTAGTTTACTAGGAGTTTTACAGGATGGAGTAGACAAGAAATCTGATTCATTTCAACGTAATTCTGATTCTATGAAACAAATACTTTCAGAACTTCAAAATCATATTAATAAGGTGAGTGATCATAATTTGTGTCTTAAGTTATTTTTGTGAAATTTGACCTAATTTTGACTCTTTTGTTTGTGTTTGATCATACTTCATATTTTTTGTATTTCAGGTTTTGATTGGTGGTGGTTCAGAAGCTGTAAAGAGGAATAAGAGCCGGAATAAGCTTTTACCTAGAGAAAGAATTCAGCACTTGATTGATCCTGGTTCATCCTTTCTTGAGCTATCTCAGGTGTGTGTGGAAAAAAAAATTGTTCGATTGTAAAACTCATTTCTTTTTCTTTTTTGGGGGGAAATGTTTAGATTGGGTGCTCGAACTACTGACCAGTTAGGTTGATTGTCTTCGTTTGGCCTAGTTAGTTAGTTCATGACACTTTTAAGTTGTATATGAAGCTTGCAGGCCATGAGTTATATGATGAAGCATTACCATCTGGGGGGATAATCACTGGAATAGGCCCAGTGCATGGTCGTCTCTGCGTATTTGTGGCTAATGACCCTACTGTAAAGGGTGGTACATATTACCCTATTACTGTTAAGAAACATCTCAGGGCACAAGAGATTGCTGCTCAGTGTAACTTGCCGTGCTTATATCTTGTTGACAGCGGTGGTGCTAACCTCCCAAGGCAAGCTGAAGTCTTCCCTGACAAGGATAATTTTGGTAGAATATTTTATAACCAAGCACAAATGTCTTCTGAAGGTATTCCTCAGATTGCTATAGTTTTGGGTTCTTGTACAGCCGGAGGTGCATATATACCTGCAATGGCTGATGAAAGTGTGATAGTCAAAGGCAATGGAACCATATTTCTAGCTGGACCTCCTCTCGTGAAGGTTAGTTTTAATGTAACTGTAGTACTGTTATTTGAGCAATTTCTAAGTATTATGAAGCATAAAGAAATACATTTTTAAACGTATATGTAATATCTGAAGGATTTATTTATAGGCTGCCACTGGGGAGGAGGTATCTGTAGAAGATTTAGGAGGTGCAGCGATGCATTGTACTGTGTCAGGGGTTTCAGATTATTTTGCTGAAGGTATTATTTCTTTTTCTGTTGTATACCTTAAATGGGTTGCTTGATGAAGCTAAATGTACTGCGAGGAGGTTGAAACACATAAAAAGAAAACTGGAATGTTCTGTTGACTCTTTCACTTACCACATTTTTTTTTACATGCTCAAATTACTATTGTTGCAGATGAACTGCACGGACTTGCTATTGGGCGAAACATAATCAAGAATTTGCACATGGCTGGGAAACAAGGAATGATGGGCGAATCACCAAGTGCTGTTTCTGAATACAAAGAGCCGTTATATGATACAAATGATTTACGTTCTATTGCACCGATAGACCAGAAACAGCCTTTTGATGTAAGGTCAATTATTGCTCGTATAGTTGATGGAAGTGAATTTGACGAATTCAAGAAGTTGTATGGCCCGGTGAGAATATATATGTTTGCAGAATATTGAGCTCTACTTATTCTTGGTTCATTCTCTAGTACGAGTTCTGACAACTTTATTTCAGACTCTTGTTACAGGTTTTGCAAAGATCCATGGGCAACCGGTAGGAATTATTGGAAATAATGGCATATTATTTACCGAATCAGCACTGAAAGGAGCCCACTTCATCGAACTGTGTGCTCAGCGTAACATTCCTTTGATCTTTCTTCAGAATATCACTGGATTTATGGTAACTACTTTGTTGCTAATTTCTCTTGTTTGCAGTCCTCCTTTTTGTCTAAAGGCATATTTAAGATGTCATAGGCACGTCATCTTTAAAAATAAGATAGACTTGGTATGGTTTCCATGTTAGTGAGGAATTCAGTCAAATGCAAATGTATTTTCGTAAGCGTCAGGACATAAGGATGGTCTTCTTTCTTTCTTTCTTTTAAATCTGGCTTGTTATGAGTTTACTAAAGGATCTTGTTCACCACTTCTCTAGGTTGGTTCAAGATCTGAAGCTAACGGTATCGCTAAAGCTGGAGCAAAGATGGTTATGGCAGTTTCTTGTGCAAAGGTTAATCTTATCCACTGCGTAACTGCTTTATGTATACCAAGTGTCCTGTGAAAAGGTTATTTATGCTTTTTGTGCTATTAGTTACCAAGTATTTATATCCTTACAGACGACTGGCATATATAGTTTATTCTAGTAGCATCAGAAACTCATCTTGTTGGTAAACTAATAACTTGTCTGGGTAAACATGCACTGTTGATTATAACCATATTAGTCTTGACATTTGTAGCATCTTTTCTATTACTCTTGCTGTCTTGGGAAAATTAGGGATTTGTTTCTATGATCTGGTTAGCCGATCCCATATGTGACTACTGCTCTTCCGCCAAATTTACCCAAATCACTGGGAGAAAGTTGAAAGAAAAACAAACTCATGCACTGTTTCTTGCAAAACTTTGACTCAAGTGTTTAATACTTGGTACTACTATAATGGTAGCGCTAACTTTCAAGGATCTACCATTTGTTATTGCATTTCAGGTTCCCAAAATAACAATAATTGTTGGTGGAAGCTTTGGAGCTGGGAATTACGGAATGTGTGGCCGTGCTTATAGTCCGAATTTCTTGTTCCTTTGGCCCACTGCAAGAATATCTGTGATGGGTGGCCCTCAGGTATTATGTTTACCCCATGTACAGCACTTCATTTGCACTATTTGAAAGGCAACAAGTCAACGACTGATTGCTCAAGTAAGCAAGTTAAAATAAAAATTTGGTATCTGTATCTTCAGCAGCAGTTAACTTTTGCATATATCTGTACGCTTTATTAATTTTTGAAGGCTGCTGGTGTGCTGGCACAAATCGAGAAGAGCAACAAGAAAAAGAAAGGGTTGGAGGTAAAGCTCATAGTCATTAACTCAGTATATAAATACAGAATGCTGGCTATGATCAGTCTATCTTATATTGGTGATGTTTTTGCAGTGGTGTAGTGAAGAAGAGGAGAAGTTCAAGAATAGAGTTGTGGAAGCATACGAAAGAGAAGGAAGCCCATATTATTCTACAGCAAGGCTTTGGGATGATGGCATCATAGACCCTGCCGACACAAGAAAGGTTCTAGGCCTCTGCCTGTCTGCTTCTGTGAAGAATGTTCCCGAGGAAACTAAGTATGGAGTCTTTAGAATGTAAAAACAAGTGTAACCTTAAAAACTTGATTTCTGCAATACTTCAGGTCACATTAACAAGAACATGGACAATTTGTAGTTAAGAGTAAATAATTAATATACTACAGTAACAAAATAGGTTTAAAGCAGCTTTAGCATTACAATCTCTGCTGTGGCAACACTTCCAGAATTCTTTTACCAAGGAAATGCTCACTTTCAAGTGCACTCTGGTACCTAAAATGATGCATGATCAAGCACAAAATAAGAATGATGAACTAGACCAACAAATACAAGTGGAGAAACCAAAATGTTTTACCTTAGCATCTTAAGCCGCTGCAAAAGTTACATATCTAAAACCACGAAAGCCTTCAATTGACCGTTCCTAAAGTACAAAGCCAAATAGAAAAAGAAAAGTGAACCCCAAAACCCAGATTGATTAGGAATCACTTGATATTCCGGAAACAATTCGCTCTCTTGTCCTCCGCTACCAGTTGCAGGGAAATGCATAAACCCTAACCTTCATCACCATAACATCTTTTAGCACAGACTGAAGTCTACCACAAATGAATCAGCTCCGGTGAAAGGATTCAGCGGTAGATTGATCCTGGTTCATCCTTTCTCGAGCTTTCTCAGGTAAATCCTAATTATCCTTTGTTAATGTTAAATATAGATTGATTTTCTCATAGAAATTCTTGTTCTCATTTCTCATATACATCTTTGATGCAAAAGTATGCACACACTTTTCTAGTTATCAATTTAATCGAAAAGTTCTGTACATATGAGATTGATATCTGCTGCTTTAAGAAATCTAGCTAGCTTGGTATGAACTGGTAAAACTAATTACTTTCAAAATGAATGCTTATTTTCATTCATATCTTTCATGAATTACATTGAATACTAATTGTTTTAGCTGTAATTTTCCCATGGTATCTATTTATGTGATCGGATGTTGCTTATAATACCGATCCAACAACATCTTGCATTAATTTTATTATTCAACACATTACATATAAAATCAAACTAAATACTATCCAGCAGTACTGTGAACGTACTCCTGATGATCAATTCACCAATTCAGACACCCAATCGATGTCGGGGGTCAATTCTGGAATGTCGTAGCTGAAATTTCTTATCACTTGACGATCACCTTCGTTGTCGTCATCATCTTCTTCTTCTTCTACTTCTTCTATTTTCAGTCCTCTAAAAGTGTCTAGAAACTCCCAATCCTCTTTGATACTCGAAGGGTGATGACAATATTCATTACTCATCATCACCAATTCCATCTGTTGTGTGTAAACCATCCGCCTCCCAGTTCTACTCGAACTTTCTGGGATACTTCCTACTGCATTTGATTTTTCATTCTTAGAGCAACAACTGTGCTTAGTTTTATACTTAGTTTCAGGTCTTAATTGCTCAACTGAGTGAGCAAAAAAACATACTTTTCTTCTACAGAACATGCCTGCATTACATAAACGAGTTCGATATCTAGAAGGATGCAACCAGAATTCAAAAATCCCATGAGCAAATTCGCATAAATCACCTTTCTTACACTCTCCTGAACGGAATTCCGAGCATGCAATCCCCGAGTAACGAAATTTACGTGGATCACGACGTCTAGCTTTCTCATTACGATGTGCATATGGGCATTCAGTCCAGTCATGACTTCGGCTTTTCGGGCATTTCTTGATTTTGAATATGAACATTCGAAATTCGTCGTTGTTGTATATTACATCTCCATCGATGTAAATTGAATTACCAGTCTCGAGGAGATTTGTTGTTGACAGAATTTCTGCAAATTGTGCTTCAGATATGTCGATAAAACTAGGATGGATTCCTCTATACATCTTATTAGATCTCACAAAGAAAAACTCTTTATGAAATTATCAAAGATGAAAGAGAAACACTATTGAGACCTACTGCATGTACATGCAAAAAAAAAACTGTAACAATAATTATGAAAGGGCTACAAATGAAAAACTCTGGCTAAAAACTGATAAAAAGAAAAACAACTAGAATCGATCAAAATAAAAATCTGAGATGTGAGATCATGAAATTTTTTAAGAAATCTAATTCCAAGTAATTACAGATATGATCGTAATTCATTTGAATGTAAACTATAAAATAACATCAAGAAATTCAGAATAAACAGAAACATAAAAGTACACCACCAATTTATGCAAAAATCAAAGGGTGTTTTACAAAAGTAACAATCAAGACTGAAAAGAGAGAAACAAAACTGAAGGAAAAGAAAGCTCATTGCTAATAAAAATTAACATTAAAAACTTAATCATTGTTTAGATAAGAAAACTGTGTATCTGAAAATGGTGTCTTAAAAGCCTGTATTTATAGTTTTTTCCACTGCTTTCTTAACCTCCATTGGGGTTTAAAAGTAACCCATGGTTGGACTAAAGGACGTTAATGTGTTAACTAGGGTCCTCTTCTTTCAATTCTGTGTCTCTTAGATGTTTGCTTTCTGAGTCATTTTAAGTGACCGACTCTCGCGATATTGTTCAGTGAGTATGTTCTCTAAGTGACTGACTCTCGCGATATTGTTCAGTGAGTATGTTCTATTCACCGTTTATACTGTGGAATTAGATAGGTGTTTTATGGTAATACCAGGAGAAGTTTGGATTCTTTGGAATTTGAATCCCAGTCGCATATTGGTAAATGAGACTGTTACAAAAGAAGAATCTCTTTCTTGAATAATTTTTACCAATAAAAGTGAAATGAGAAAGGCTACAAATTCCAGCAAGGGTAAAATATTAAATGCATGATCAAGCCTCTTCTCTATGGCAGTAAATGTATATATATAAACAACTCATTTGACTAATGCGTCCATTGCTTATCTACTATAGAGCCATAGTTATGTAAAACTGAAAGATTTGTTAAAAATTAATGTGTCCTATGTGTTTGTGTATCCACTTGCTGTGTCTCCGTGCTCCGTAACAAGGTGACAGAATTTGATGCTATACTTGTCAGAACTTTGTAGCTTCCATGCTCTAAATTAGTTTGGTCTCTCAACAAGGAGTAAATTAGCTATATGGTACCAGGATGTACAGAATCATGAATATTGTACGAGTTCTTTTCAACAGAAAATGAAAGTAAAAACAAATTAGTGTTTTAACGTGGTAAGTGATCCCTAGTTCTGGTTATAGTTTTAGATGTACTTTTTCATGCGTGTCAGTGATTTGAGCACACGTGTAAATGCCGTCCATTTTGTCACTTTGTAAAATCTGATCTGATGGTTGAGGAAGTCAGGGATTAAGTTGGTGAGGAACGTGGAGAGTAGAGAACAGACAAATAATCTATGTTGTTATATGAAATTACATATATAAGAAATGTGTAACTACACTCTGAGATATCGACACGTGTACAGGTACATACAAAATGATCACAGAGGATTCAGGAGGTGCAGCAATGCAGTGTATTGCGTCAGGGGTTTCAGCTCATTTTGCTGAAGGTATTCTTACTTTTTATTTATTCTGCATGTTTTATACCTAAATGGGTTGCCTGATTAAGCTAAATATACTGCGAGGAGGTTGAAATGCATAAAAAGAGAAACAGGAATGTTCCATCAATTCTTTCGCTCATAATTATAACGGAATATATTTACATGCCCAACTTACTACTGACGAAATATGGTTAAGAGTTTGCACATGGCTGGGAAACAAGGGATGATGAGTGAATCACCAAGAGTTTTTCCTGATTAGAAAGAGCCAGTGTATGATACAAATGATTTATGTTCTATTGCATGATAAACCAGAAAAAGCCTTTTGGTGTAAGATCAATTATTGCTCGTATAGTTGATGGAAGTGAATTTGACGAATTCAAGAAGTTTTATGGCCTGAGGAGAATACAAATCTCTGCCGAATATTGAGCTTTACATATTCTTGGTTTATTCTCTAGTACGAGTTCTGACAACATTACTTCAGACTCTTGTTACAGGTTTTGTAAAGATCCATGGGAAACCTATAGGAATTATATTGGAGACAATGGCATATTATTACTGAATCGCCTCTGAAAGGTGCCCGCTCATCAAACTGTGTGCTCAACGCAGCATTCCTTTGATCTTTCTACAGAATATTACTGGATTTATGGTAACTACCTTTGTTTAGTTGGATAGACTTGGTATGGTTTCTTTTTTATCCAAATCCATTCTCAGCCCAGTAAGTTGATCTTGTATCACAACCAAGTTAGCGAAAAGTGCAGTCAAATGCAATTAATTATACTATTATAATGGTTGGGAATAACTTAGGATGTAAGGATATATGATTATAATGCTTATCCTTTTTTCTTTTCTCAAATTTGACCTGTTATGAGTTTATTAAAGGATCTTGTTCATCACTTCTTCAGGTTGGTTCAAGATCTAAAACCAGCTAATGGTTTTTGCTAAAGCTGGAGCGAAGATGGCCATGGCAGTTTCCTTACAAAGGTTAATTCTCCTTCTTATCCTCTGCGTGTATATTTACCAAGTATCCTATACAAAGGTTATTTGTGCCTTTTGTTTTAACTAGTTACCAAGTATCTATATCCTTACAAACAACGGGTTAATTTTTTTTTTCTTGGACAATGCATCAGAAACTCATCTTGTTGGAGAACTAATACCTTGTCTGAGTAAACATGAATTGTTATAACTTGTTGATTTGAACCATATTAGTAGTAACATTTCTTAACATCTTATCTTTTGCTCTTGCTGTCTTGAGCAAATTGGGGATATGTTTCAGTGATCTAGTTAGCCAATCCCATATGTCACTACTTCTCGTTTTTAGCCAAAATTACCCAAATCAGTGGGAGAAATTGAAAGAAAAGCAAAATATTGAACTATTTCTTGCAAAACTGAGTGAAATGACTAGTACAAGGTAGCGCTAAATTTCAAGGATCTAACATTTGTAATTAATAGTGTTTCAGGTTCCTAAAATAACAGTGGTTGTTTGTGGAAGCTTTGGCGCTGGGAACTATGGAATGAGTGGCCGTGCTTATAGTCTGAATTTCTTGATCCGTTGGCCACTGCAAGAGTATCTGCGATTGGTGGCCCTTAGGTAGTCTGTTTAACCTATTTCTAAAAAGCCACAAGTCAACCATTGACTAATTGCTCGAGTGAGCAAGTTGAATAAAATCTGGTATCTGTATCTGCAGCAGCAGTTAACTTGAGCATATATTTCTGCTTAGTTAATTTTTGAAGGCTGCTGGTGTACTGCCAAAAATTGAGAAGAGCATCAAGAAAAAGCTCGGACTCCGCAAGTCAGATAAATTAATACTGGATACTGGTTTCAGTCAACATATTTTGGCAGTGGAGCACTGAAGAAGAAGAGAAGTTCAAAATGGAGTTAATGGAAGCATATGAAACAGAAGGAAGCCCATATTACTATAAGAAAGTTCTAGACCTCTGCCTGTCTGTTTCCATGAAGAATGTCCCTGAGTAAACCAAGTATAGAGTCTTTAGAATGTAAAAACGACTGTAACCTTAAAAGCTAGATTCCTGCTGTACTGCCGGTCGCCAATTTACAAGTACATAGGCAATTTGTGTAGCCGGGTAAACATGTTCAGGGTTCAGGATTCAGGGTAAATATGTTTATGATATCTCATTAAATTGTGCTTGGAAGTAATTTATTACAAGTACGAAGTAACCATAGTTCACAAAGTCTTCCTTTTTAGCTTGAATGGATATAATTCATTCACATAAATAAGTTCTCAACAACTTCGACAGACTTGACTCCGAAATGTTACGTCTTCTTCTTTATCAGAGACCCAATGACCCATGTCTTATTATGTGCTATAGACCTCGCATCCATTCTCGAAGGTCTGCCCCTGCTAGCACCACCACCACCACTGGCACCAGCTACACCACCACAACTCCCCCACTGCATAGAGAACAAATAGAAGAAACATCAGATCAAAATCCACATTTGTTCAAAGTATTTATGGGCGTCTTGGCTCAAAGTGTTCTTCCTGTAAATAATGATGCAAAAGAGTATTATACCACATCTAAAATACAACAGGATCTGTCAAAATACTTGCGAAGATCTTCCACGCTTGCTCCTGTGGAAGCCTGTCAAACCAAAATCTTTTTGCACACTCCTCACACAGCTGGTTCACCAACCCTTCCTACATGAATAAACAGCATCAGCAAAGACTATATGCTTGAATAAAACTCACAAATGAACAGTAACGAAAACTTGCACGCAGACTTACTTGTGCATCCTAAGCTTGGATGATCATACATTGTAGGAGCATCCCCTGCAGCGCATCCAGTTGCTGCAGTGATATAAGCATTGTATGCCCCATATTCACCCTGTAGTATTGTGCTTGGTGGTGGTGGTCTCACGTGAGTGGAGTCGTTATCCTAACAAACTAGAGGTTGAGTGATTCCCACAAATGGACAAGAATTGCTACAGACATTAGCTTCTGTGAATCCTGGACCTGCTTAGAGGGGTTATAACTATGAGTTTCAGACATCAAAGTGTCCACAGAATCCACATAAAACAGCACATCTTTAATCTAAAATCCAACATAAACTATAACGTGTTGCAGTACCCTAAAGTTTGAAAATGGGTATAGTCATTAATGTAGTGTAACAACCTGCACTTTCAGAAGTAATGAACCAAAATCATGAGTCCCATAAGACTAGTAATGATTTCAAGGGTAACCAAAATATTATTGTTAGAGGTCTGTTTTTCGATTACTACTGTTGTACACACATTGATAGCATGAATTTCTCAGACAAAAAGATTGTTTTTTTTTCTTCTCTTCCCCTTATTCTATTACTACTATTAAGATTATCCTCGACGCTTCACAGCATGTTTATAACCGCTTCTATGGGTCTAGGTTTGAAAATAATCTAGAAGTTATGCATATGAACCACCTACCAAGTACAGAAGTAGTGAAAAAGCAAACACCAACTTCATTTTGGACATTATTCTTCTTTACATTGCATCACCACAAAAAGAGAGCACGAATTATGCCAAATGCTAACAGAATGACTTACCAATCACCACAGATTACTAGCTTCCTGAATCTTGATCTGATTGAGTCCCAGCCCATATAGTTTCAGGGATGCCTTCATGGTTCCACCAAATGGACAGTTTTAAATTTCATTGCAACAAAGTTTTTTTTACGTTCCCCAACCAAAAGCCCTGTAAGCTTGCGTTTTCCTAATGTTGCGGTTGTGTTGGTTGAAATCTTAACATCAGCAAAAATGTTTTCGAGGATACTTCAATTTTGTCTTCAGCGTGGCAAAAATTGATGCCTGCCACAAAATCTTGCCACGTAAGTTGATGAACGCTGCTGCCAGGTCTTTCATGACAATGGCATTAAAAACTATCACCGTTCTTCCCTCGGGGTACTACTTACAAGGATGTGCAAAGAGTAGACATCCTTGTAAGTTGATAAACGCTGCTGCCAGGTCTTTCATGACAATGACATTCAAAACTATCACCGTTCTTCCCTCGGGGTACTACTTACAAGGATGTGCAAAGAGTAGACATCCCTTCTACGGGAGATTGGAACTGAGAAGGTGAGGTTCTTTTGATATATCAGTTCGAGAGATTGGACAAGCATAATTGACAGCCTCAGTTGATACAAGCAGGATTCTAATTTAGTCTTCCCATCCAGCCAAGATGATACTTGATGTTGAGTCACGTAGAGGCACTGGAGCAACATTTGCACCCACTCTGTCAATTAGCTGCGGTAGATAAGAGGAAATACTCAGCTTTCATCACCAGTAATCTCTACAGGAGCATTGCCCATTTCTGAAATGATGGAAGCGATTAGAATCCCTCACAATGATGTCCCTCTCAGTAATTTTCGATATCAGTTTAGTAGCATTGTGACAATCCCCACAAACCCGCAAGTTTTTAAAGATCTGAATAGGAGTCTTTGGTGGGGTGTTGATAATCCCATATGCAATAGCCAACCTTTCACTGTGACTTGTTAATATATGTTCCTTTTCATCATCCTCAACATCCTGCAACACAAAACTGTAATCTGGCACATAACCAAGGCTCTTCATTTTAGACAACAAACCTCCCAATTCTTTGTAAATCTCCTCACACTGGGGATGGGATTGGTTTCCTGAGTAAAAAACATCAACCTTTTTGTTCACTTCAATTGAACTCCACCCAGGAGTCTTTCTCAGTCCCCTATCTCTTGCCAATGATCTTACTTTGTCAGCTCCATCCCATTTCCCACTACTTGCATACATATTTGACACCAGAACATAATAGCCAATATTCTCCGGATCAACTTCAAACAACTGTGCTGAAGCTACTTTACCTAATTCTTCATTATGATGAATCTTACAAGCACCTAGAAGAGCACCCCAAACAGAAGCATCAGGTCGGATAGGCATATTCTTGATAAAGTCATAGGCAATGTCCACTTGACCAGCTCGACCTAGCAAGTCAACCATGCATCCATAATGCTTCAAACTAGGCTCAATACCATATTTCTGCTGCATCAGTTGGAAGCAACTCTGCCCTTGTTCTACCAAACCGGCATGGCTACAAGCTGACAAGACGGAAACAAAAGTAACATGATCTGGCTTAACTCCATCATCTTGCATTTCTCCAAAGATTTTCAGAGCAACTTCACCATCTCCGTGGATACCATGACCAGATATTATGGCATTCCAGGGAACAGAACTTCTCCGGGGCACTTGTTTGAATAACAACATTGCATCATCCAACCTCCCGCACTTAACGTACAAATCTATAAGACAAGTGCCCACAAAGATATCCATACAAAGACCAATTTTTATTGAATAACCATGAACTCTCATTCCATGTTGCAAGGATCCTAAATGAGAGAAAGCTGGTAAAACGCTAACCAAGGTCCCTTGATCTGGCACAATTGCTTTACACCCTTCCATTTCACGGAAAACCTCGACAGCTTCGCTAGCTAGACCATTTTGAGCATATCCAGTGATCAGAGTATTCCAAGATATTACATCTTTAAAAGCCATCCTCTGAAAGACCTTACGTGCCAAATCTATACAGCCCAGCTTAGCATACATATCCAGAATAGCATTTTCAATGAAGCTGTCTTCGCACATCCAACTTCGCCTCATAATGAAACCATGAACCGACCGGCTTTTATGGTCATCCCCACACTGAGCCACAACAGAAGCCAGGCTTACCAAGGTAAACACATCAGGCTGAAACTTGTTCTCCATCATCTCCGAAAAAAGCTTGAGAGCAGAAATGGGGTCATTGTTCTGCTCATACGCAGATATTAAGGAGTTCCATGACACTAAGTCTCTTGCGATCATTTGACCAAATACCTTCCTTGAGGAAACCAACTCACCTAACTTGGCATACATATTAATTAAAGCATTAGAAACAAACACATCGAATTCAAGACCATGCTTAATAGCATACACATGAACCAAAATCCCCTTCAATCCCTCACCAAGTGGAGCACAAACAGGGAGTATGCTCGAGACAGTCGTGCTATCCAACTGAACTCCTTCCATTCTCATCTCCTCAAATACACCCAAAGCTTCCACTGCGTTCCCATTTTGACAAAACCCCGATATCATTGCATTCCAAGTACCTTTATCCCGTACCCTCATTACGTCAAACACTTTACGAGCATCAGTAACAAACCCAAACTTCGAATACATATGAATCAAAGAAGCATCTATAAATAAATCTAAGCAAAACCCAAGTTTCAGAACCCAACAATGTACCTTCTTTCCATCAACTAAATCTCCACAAGCTTTTAAAACAACAGGAAATGTATAAAAATCAGGGCGAACTCTAGACGACGATGTTACCAACAATCGATAATAACAATTAATAGCTTCACGAGAACAGCCATTATGTACAAAAGCAGAAATCATTGAATTCCAAGCAAACACATTTTTCGTACGAATTTGCTCAAATGTAATTCTAGAGGAACAGATATCACCAAGGAACGCGTAGAGGTTTACGAGTTTCGTAGAGAAATATATGTTTTTAGCCTCACCGGATACGAGAAGAAGAGCATGGAGACGTTTGGCAAGATGAATACTTTTGTTGCAGGAAATGAACAGTTGATTGAAATCAAATTCATAGTTAGTACTAGTTTCATCAACAACATTAGTTGACGAAGAATATGAAAATGAGTTAAAAGATCGGATTAAAGGAATTAACTTTGGAATTAAATCAGTATGTGATACTACCCCAAATCTTCGTTTACGCAAAAACATTAATATAGAATCACAAGTTTTTGTAAGGAAGAAGCGTATCACAAGTTTTTGCAAGGAAGAAGCGTATTTAGGTAGAGAAGAAGGGTTTATGCAAAAACATATGTATAGAAGAGCAACAAGAAAAAGAGAGGAGAGGAGGTATGATGGTTTGGCAGGGGAAGTGGAAGCATACAAAAAGAGACAATTTGGCCGAATTTTTGCAAAAGAAGCCCATATTACTCAGGGTACGAAATATTTATACAAAAGGTTGCCTAAATTTCTCAGAGTACGATGATCCATTAAACTGTGCTTGGAAGTATAATTTACTACAGCATTTTATTACAAGAAGAAAGTAACCATAGTTTGCAAACTCTTCCGTTTTAGCTTAAATCCGAAACAATTATAAATAAATTCTTGACAACATCTACGGACATGGAGTCTGAAGTGTTCCTTCTTTTCTATTGAAGACCAAGGCAAGGGTCAATATCTTAGTATGGCCTAAACCTCCAATCCATTCTCGAAGGTCTGCCACTGCTAGCACCACCACCGCCGCCACCAATATTAACACCAGCCCGAGCTAGACCACCATAACTCTGCCCACCATATGTCTGGCCACCGTAATTCCCCCACTGCATTGAGAACAAAAGGAAGAAGCATCAGATCAAAATCAACCATTTGTTCAAGTATAGCTATGCCACGATCCAAGATACTTTAAATACTTACATCGTCAAAATCCAGACTCCCATAGTTGTTATAAGCACGCATTGGACCTATATAGCCACCATAAGGCTCTAGATTCTGCATCATTAGGTTCCCTACTCCCCCTCCTCCACTTGTACCACCGGCATCATCAAGTGGAGTTGCTGAATCTATTGCAACCTGTGTAGCAGAATCAGTACCAAATGATTAGCTGGATTTGGAAAGATATTTCCACACATTCAGGGTTGACAAAAGTTGGAACATCAGATTCAAAATTAGAAGCAGTATTACATTCCGTCCATTACCTGGTGTCCACAAATTTCATGAGTCCTCCGAGAAACACGCTCTGCCACACCATCCTCCGCAAAAGTTACAAAACCAAAGCCCCGATGACCAGTTCTTTTTGGGTCCTACAATCAAAACCATTCTCAGTAGAATACACAGAAGAAACCTATCAATTCAAATTGTGTTTTTCTATAATTATTAAGGATGCAGGAAATATTATACCTTGGGGACATAGACATCTATGATACGACCAAATCTGCCAAAATAGTGGCGAAGATCTTCAACGCTTGCCTCCTGTGGAAGCCTACCAACAAAGATCTTTTTGCCCATTCCCCGCACAGCTGGTTCGGCAACCCCTCCTACACAGATAAACAGGATCAGCGAAGATATACGCGTGCATAAATTCACAAATTAACAGCAACGAAAACTTGCATGCAGACTCACTTGCGTATCCTAAGCTTGGATGATCATACATTGTAGGAGCACCCAGTGCAGCGTATCTAGTTGCTGCAGTGATATATGCATTATATGCCCCATATCCACCCTGTGGTACTCTGCTTGGTGGTGGTTGTCTCATGTGAGTGGAGTCGTCATCCTAAAAACTTAGAGGCTAAGTTAATTCCAATAAATGAACAAGAATTGACAAAAATTAAATATTCACAAGAATTTCTACAGATATTAACTTCTGGGAGTCCTGGACTCACTCAAAGGGGTATAATGTACTACCTTTGGGGTTGCTCGATCCACAACTATCGTTGAACCTTCCAATTCATGAGTTTCAGACATCAAAGTGTCCACAGAATCTGCCAAAACAACAGCACATCTTCAATCTTAACATAACTAAAATGCTTGCAGTATCCTAAATTTGAAAATGAGTATAATTATTTTTGTAGCGTAAACAACCTGCAGTTTCATAAGTAATGAACCCAATTCCACGATGAGCTTTTGAGCCTTGATCCTGCAAATCATGAATAAGTCATATAAAACATAGAATAATCTCCACAGATAGGAAATGCCCTTCCACATGTGCTTTTCAGCATGTAATGAAATATGAGAAGGGGATTTCAAAACTAACCTTGGGCATGTATATATCTGTTATCTCACCATAGGTTTCAAAATAACTGGAAAGGATGACACAGCTGGATTAGTTACTTCTTTTCCATGATTGTAGAACTCTCAACAACAAACACAGAAGACTACATTAAGCAGAAAGTTCTGGTTATTATATAATTCTTAGAGAAGAACTCACCTTCGGAATATTGCTTCCGTTACAGTCTGTGGGATTCTGGCCACAAAAATCCTTGTTACTTTCTTAGAAGGTGCTCTCATTTCTTCCTGTAAAGACGACCATATAAGTGCATGAGTATTTCTACAGTAACAAGTGGGATATTAACTTTTCAAACAACCTCGAGAGAGTAGTGCTGGTAAACAAAAACGAGACTGTAGCTTAAAGCAGCTTTAGCACTACAACCTTTGGTGTGGCAACTTTTACTTCCAGAATTCTGTTACCAAGAAAGTGCTCACTTTCCAGGGCATTCTGTTGCCAAAAAAGTGCACAGAAACAAGTCAGGCAAGAAAACAAGATTTTGAAAAAAAATCAATACTATGCATATGACATTGTCAAAGAATTAGCATGATTAAGCACAGTAACATAATGCACCAGACCAGTAAACTATACAAGTTGAGAAACCAAAAAAAAAAAAGGTGGTAAGTAACAAAATGTTTTACCTTCGCATCCTCAACCTCTGCAAAAGTTACATAACCAAAACCACGAGAGCGCCCAGTTGACCGTTCCTGTAATACAAAGTCATGTAGAAAAGAAAACCCCAAAAACCCAGATTGATTAGGAATTGCTTGATATCCGCCAAGACTTGAGCTTTACAATATCGATAACGGTAACAAAAAAATCATTCAAACTCAGGTCCTCTGCTACCAAATACTAAGAATTGGAGCACGAAATAACTAAAAGGTGAATTATGACATCGAAACTAACACAGTGAATTCTAAAATAAACATCAAACTAGGAGCATGAAAATGCATAAACCCTAACCTTCATCACTATAACATCTTCTAGCTCTCCAAATTTGCTCATGTAGTCTCTCAAGCCGTCAGTATCAACATCCCATGGGATACCAAGAACCTGGAAAACAACCACAAGATAAATTACCAAAATTTAGTAGAAAACTAACTGTAATTCCAGGTTAGAAGCTGAAAATGACATCATTTATCTCAAAGCTAACAATTTGGGGGTAATAGAGGAAAATACGAACCACAAGCTTGTTCTCCATGACGATTTGAGAAGAACCCAAACCCTAATTTCAAAATTCCTTTCAAAGAGAGAGAAACCAAGATAATTAACACTCTGGGTCTCTCTAAAAATCCTTTTACCCCCTCACAATAGCTCTCTCCGCTCTATCTATCTCCCTGATTCTCTCTACCTCTCTCACACTAGATATTTCCTGCATAATCACACACAAGATTTTCTCTATCTCACACACACAATAACTGTAACAACAACAAGAAGAATGGTAGCAACGTAAACTTAATGAAGACACCATTTATTTTTCTAGTTTTTCTGATCAAACAACAAAAATAACAACCATAACAATTTATTTTATATATTGATTGATTTAATACTCTCACCAACCGATCGATCTCAAACAAAAACCCTAGCTTTCTCTGCTTTTTCTCACCTCGCTCGCTCGCCGCTCCGCTCCTTTCTTCTGCGCTAAAAATTATTCATCCGTGATTTTGGCTTTTCTGTTCTTCTCTCTACCTGTCTTCTTTTTCCAAAATTATAAAATTATTATTCCCTAGGGAGTATCGTACGCCTTGATCACATTATCCGGTTTGGTGTTCACAGGTGAAACACGGCTAGTTAAACACACATGTTTTTTTTTTTTTTTAAAAATAGATAAAGCAGGCATAAGCCTGAAAGTTACATGACAACACCAAAGAAATACAACAAGACTGACCGTGAAATACTCTCAAACAGGACCAAGCAACAAATCTCCGATAATAGAATCCCAGTTAACAGAATCACGTATACTAGAATCACAAGTAACCAGTAACAGTAGTAATCACACCCGATATACGGGAGAGATAAGTAACAGTAACACCTGCTTACATACGGGAGAGCTTGGATCGTTGAAACATGATCCACAACCCTATAGCAAAGTTTAATTTTTTTCTGAAGACCATGACCTTCCAAGAACGATTTATTAGAATCTCCGCCGGCCGGAAACCATTGAACTCGCCAGAAAAGTCTTCGGAGCTGATGATCCTGCATGAGAAACTCATTACCAAACTTGGGGCTGTCGAACAGATAGTGACCCGAACTTAAGCATACCATTACAGAGATTACAAGATCCATATTCAAAAGTAACAAAAAAGTCCTAAACATCCTGAAACTAGACGAAAAGCATAAACAAAGCGAGATCTATAAAGAAATTGATTTGTTACTCGACCTAGAACACTAGGATTACATAAATTTAAAATAGTACACAAAACAAACCGATCAACACAATCATCTTGGGTGAAACCCAAACTGCAAAATGGAGAAGATGTTGATGATGCCGAAAGTAAAGATTATGTTGCTTCAGTTTGATCACCGAACAACACAAAGAGTGAGGATACGAGTTGATTTCTTCTTCTCACATGAGCAGATCTCAACTCAGCATAATCATTCAACCATCCAATAAACAACCCCAGAAAACTGCAAAGAAAACAATACCATAAAACCCATAAAGGAAAACAAGAGCTAGTATCAATACAGAAACAAGGCTGAGGACCAATCGGGAAAGATGGTTGCTCAGATCCGCTCCTTCGGAGCGGATCTGAGCAGGCGGCGGCAAGAACAACTAGGGTTTTCGTTTAGAACAGAAGGAGAGGAAAGAGGAGAGGAAAGATAAAAAAACACTTGGAGAACCGAGTTTTAAGGCTAGGTCTTATGGGTTAGACTTGGCTTCTAGATTAGACAAAAAAACGTTGCAATTTCTTCTTAAAGCATCGTCTATTTTTCAACACTATTTCACTGTTCAGATATATCTCGCATGTGAACTAGTAGCGAGATAGTTTCGATATTTGGTTCAGCGCAACAAAAATCAACTTTTCACTGTTTGGTTCAGCATGGAGTGGAATATTCCACGGTATCTGCGCTAAATGGAAACCCACAGCCCTTTTGCGCGGAATGGAAACACACTATGCTGAATGGAAACGGGCTACGCTGAATGAAAACGGGCCATATAGTTTGATTTTTTTTCCGTACACCTAGATTACACCATCAGCAACTAAATGTTTATTTAACCATGTTTTGTCATACTCCCGTTACACCGCCAACGGATATGTTTTCAAATTTTGAACATTTGAAATGTTTGGCAATTTGTTCTAACGGTTGTTTGTTTCAAAATATAAAAATTTACCAAACTAAGGAATTCTTTCACTATATTGCAAAACAAGGTTACAATATTTTTGAAGAAATTAAACAAAACGTTGAAATTAAAACTCTAATTCTAAAAATTAATTTTTACTTCTAAATTAACTTCTAATTAAAACTTAAAAATAAACTTCTAAATAACTTACGTTATTATTCATAAATCAAATTAATTTAGGGGATTTAATCAAAGCTATTACGGACCAAAATCTCGTTCTTCCATTTTTTGTAAAGGGGTTTCTCCCAATCCTCTACTTCATTCATATTTTGGCGTAGGATCTTCAAGTCATCTTTTCTTTATTGGGTTTGTGCCAGGATTGTAATGTTTTTCATGTTCTTCATAAGGTGCTCTACCTCTGCTTCATACTTGGAAAACCTTTGTGCTTGCCCCTTTTCAAGAAGTTCTATGAGATTATCCATTTTGTCATCTGCTCTATGCGATGTTTTAGTCTCACGATCCCTTCGTTTGGAAAAATCTTTCCCTGCACCTCTAACATCATCTGTTTGGTTGAAATAATGTCTTCTACGTGATATGTCTGAGGTTTCAGAATCAGGGGTAGATGGTGAGCTCCCAAACATTTCCATATCCTCCAAATCTTCATCCACACTTACCGGAGCAGAAGTACCAGCTTCAGTATCTTGAGTAGGTTGAGTGTTTTTAGTAGGTTCATCATCATTTTTCACCTCTGGATTGTAGCCTGATTGATAGGTCTTCAGGAGCTAGAAAACCGATTCATGTCTCCAAGGTTTCTTAAATCCTGCTTCATAATTGGTCTGACCTTCGCGATACTAGGGAATTTTTTTTATTAGTGTCTCGCTCTTTGGAAAAATAATCAAAAACATCAAAAATATTTCAGGTACTTACATAATCGGCTTCCCCTAATCCCATAGGTTTGTTCCAAAAGTAGGGTCTGAAGTGTGAAATATATCTCTTCACTTCTGCTCTCAACGTGGTACACCTTGATTGCAATGACTTTTTGTCCCTATTTCCGCCAATATGCCATCTTTTAACGAATTCTTCCGTAATTCTCTTCCAAAATTTTCTATCTTTTTTATCTTTTCCTCTAATTGGATCGTTGCTTGCTATAATCCAAGCGGTAATTAGTGCATCATCCTATTTTGGTTGAAAGTGTGACATATTTTGTATGGACAAAATTGTATTAGGTGAAGAAGAAGAAGAAAATCAATGAAGAAGAGAATCAATTGATTTTTGTGCGAGTGATGAAGGAGAACTGGTTCTCTATTTATAGGGTTGCCTGAAAATATAGTTGTTGATATTTTAAACAGCTAGTAAACCAGAACCGTTGAGATTAACCGTCATTTTTAATCAGATGGATCATATCATTCTTTGAGATTAACAGATGAGTTCTCGGGTTCGTTTCTCTCTACACTCTCAGAATTTTGCTCCTGTCTTTGTACATGTTGTCTAAGCAGGTGAGATGGCGTAAAAACTTATCCATACTTTCATGAGATAATATCTCTAGCCATACCTCGACCTGATCGGGACCAAAAGGATTTCGGTTTTCGGCTAATATCATTCAACGCTAAATGGTGAAGTGCAAATGCATTGCTTGATTCCACGCTATATTTCAAGCCGTTGAAAATAACGGCTATTTTATGATCTGATGGATCATATTACCCAGCGTTGAATGGTACATCACACCCGCGTTGTTTAGTTAAGCGCGACCCAAACAACTAGTATACTCACTAGATTCCGACCATTTCTCCTACCTCTATTTAAACTCAACACATAAACTCAACATCCCCACCCCAAACTTGTGAAGTTTCACTCATTTCTTCTTTACCTACATTCTCAATTCAAGCATGGCTGGATTTGCTGGATACTCAATTGCCGAAAAAATTACTTGGTGAAAAGTTTTTGGAAAATTCGCGGTACAAATCCTTTAGGGACGTCTCAAACACGCAACAATTTTGGGAACAATTTCGTGAAGAATTTGTGGGAATCAATGGTAATGGAAGAAGCCGAGGAATCCTTGAGAGTTAGTTAGCATGTATCAAGTGTTATTGCTAATTTCATTGAGGGCATCAAATGGTAATCGTGAAGATGCTATGATTGTATACCAAGCGGATCAAGGAATGTCATTCATTCATGCCACCGCTATGGAGATATTTGGAGATCGAATTTGAGTTGAATGAAGTATATGCATGAAGAAGTACCTAATGTAATTGTTCAAGTATTGTGAAGAATTATTTAGTACCTCTTTAATGTTGTAAATGTACTTAAATGAAAAAAAGAGTATTATGGAGTTATTACAAGAACTAATTAAAATTTCTACTTAATAAAAACATGTTTGAATGAAAAAAAGGAGTACTATGGTTAAATAAAGTAGTGAATATCAAATTTACTCTCCATTCTCATTAAATGATTCATCTCCTTCATATTCGTAGTGGTCTTCATCCGTATCCACTCCGGTTGTACCCTCATGAACTTCCGGTAAGGCATCATCCATCACAATGTTGGAAATATCACCATCTCTCAAACCATATCCATGTCGTTGCCAAGTGTGTGTAGTGAGTTCTTCGCGAAGTTTCGCCCAACGTGCAGAGTTGTACAATACATAAGAATCTAGACCCGTGTTTCCTTGAATAGGCGGTTGAGGTTCTTGTCCCGTGATCCTCCCTCGTTACTCATCGCGATATTCATCTCAATACACATATTGTGCATTATCAAGCACCCCCTCACAACTTCTTTGATATCCGATTTTTTATAATAACGACATGGTTTCAATATAATACCAAACTTACCCTTTAGACCACCAAATGCACTTTCTATATCCTTCCTTTTGGCTTCATAGTATTGATTGAAAAGATATTGCATTAAGTTGGCGGCGAGTTTGTATGCTTGCATAATGTTGCACCTTCTTCTCAAAGCTCACTATATAATGTACCTAATATAAAAAAAAAACACTACAAGTACTTTCATGTTTCATTTACTCAAAGTAATCACGAGTTGGTTGGGAGTATTGACTATAAAAAACAACGTTAAGAACGCTTTCATCCATCAATACATTGGTAAATTCATTGCTTTGGTGATGTTGTTGTTGAATGTGTGATGTAGATACTCCATCTTCACGCCTAGGATGCTAAAATTCTTGATTTCTAAGCCATTGTGAATATGATCCACCTAATGTGAGATCTTCTGGATTGTTTGGTCGTTGGAAACGGATAAATTGTAGAAGAAGAAGATCTGCCAGATAAGGAACATGAAGTTGAAGCTCAACGCAGTCCATATGAATTCACGAGATCCAAGATGGAATGAATATAGTTGTTCCATATAACTAAAGCAATCCTCTTACAAGTATAAAGTATAGAGATTTAGTTAAATATTCAAGAATCTTAAAATGAAAATGCAAACAAATGTAAATGTACTTACCAATGTCAAACCCATCGTAGAAAACTTATATAGACGAGGGCGCATTGGAACTTGTACTAGCTCTTCTATGCCGACTTCATTGGAAAATGGTAACGTAAAATCTATCTCCGGCATCTGTGACAGGGGCTCATTTTGTGTGCCATAAGCATAATTCTGTGACATCAGGTTTGGAGGCGGATGACTAAGAAACAAATGGCGAGAAAGAGCAATGCTACCCACTGCTATCTCATCGACGTTCTGTGAATGGTATGACTCAGTGAGATAAGGTCCAACACTCTTCTTCTCCCACCACTTGTTATATTGATCCTCAGTGACTGCAAAATAGTGATCGACGCGTACACTTACAATCTCTATGTCCACAATCAATTGCAAATTTGAAGGATTGCTAGGACTACAATCTCACCTTCTATTTTCCTCTGGAATCTCTCAACCAAGTAACAACTAGCTCTTGTGTTTGTTTTTTTTAGGTCAAAAAACACAACTCTCCTTTTGGATAACTCTAGTGCATGGTAATAATTCTCTCCCACAGAATACTCACTGTTTACCCATGTTTGCCAAATACATGATGAACTTGTTCTAGAGTCAATATGTACTCTTGCGTTGAAGACTGAGTGTTTTTTCGTATCATTTTGTCCTCTCTACTTTGATTGCTTAATCTTTGAGAAAACATCCCAGTTTCCTCCCGATGTCTGACAAAGCAAGGATTGCATGTTGCGGAAGTAATAATAGTACCAATACTCAAGTACCATAACCATGTCGGATAAATCCTTACCTTTGGTTGACCAGTCGTCAAGAAATTTATATGTATTACCTAAGGAAGCTATACCCCAATTGTTAAAGCATTGCTCGGTCGAACTCACAAGCATTGCTATCTCAAGCTTGTTGTCAAATTAAGTTGTCAAAAATATATCTTGATCTTTGGTCTACATTTAATCAGTCTCGGTTTAGGATAAAAGTGTGCAGTTGAGAATCGGATATCACTACGTTCTACCGTTTGAAGGCGAAGATCAACATGAGCTTTGGGGAACTTTAACATCAAAAGGTAAGTGAAGACTGAACCACCTATATCTCAAGTTTTCACCTTTCTATTTTTGAGACATTGTCACATGATTAAATTAGACAGTACATGCATAACAAAAATTTCGAGTCAAGTTTATCGTGAACATCATTCTCGAAATATGTTAATCTTAAAAACATTTGTTCATACTTGATGAATTTGGTGAAAATGAATTTATTGCCTATGACCTAATTATGATTCAAGATTTAAGCATTTGAAAATAGCCTGGAACAGTGATATGTGTCATTGATGTTATCGGGAATGTTTCGAATCGATTATTAGAGATATAAAACTACTGTAAATCTGGATACAGGGCAGTATACATACCAGTTCACATACTGGGATAATTGTTATAGGTCCGGAGCCGCAATACATGTACACGTACCGGCATAGCTATAGTTCGGCATCGACTTTTTGGTACGCATACCCAGTATCCATACCATAAAAAGTTTGTGAACTCGTGAACCATGAAAGGTACGCATATCTAGTATGCAAACCGTAAGAGATCTGTTGGTTTCAAAACCAAATAAGGTACGCATACCCAGCACGCATACCATAAAAGATCTGTGAGTTCCTGAACTCGTTTTGGTCTTAAGGGTACACATAACCGATATACATACTATGACAGAATATTCACGAACAGGTATAATACACGTACCAGGTACACGTACTTACCATGTCGAATATTTTCAGATGCATCGGAATTATTTTTATGAGATAATCGATATTTGAATAAGTCTCTAAAAACACTATCCAGATTTTTTTGATCATGTGTGATTGAAGAAAAGTCTTAAAGTGTTAATGAAAATGGTTAAGCTTATTGTCCAAGTGGAAAGCTTCGGCTAACTTTTATGAACCAAGCATTATACACGGTTCAATTACGGTTCATCCTAATCTCAAGTCAAGTTTTTCATCTAACGGTGATTATTAATTGCTTGATTCCAAAGCTACCTTAGATTAAATCTAAAGCAACCTTGATCTTGAAAGTCCATATAAGGAGAACCTCAAACAACTGGGATCTTTGAATCCCTGACACTATTGTTGTGTGTTTTAGCTGTAAACTACAGTCATCCTCTCCTTAAAACCCTTTTAGGGTTTGGCGACTAAAAAGACTTCACCCAGGGATTCGTGAAGCCAAGTCCAACTGTCTTTATCTTGATAGTTCGAGTATCCTGATCTTGTTTTGATTGTTGAGCTACTCACTCAAACAAGATAGATAGAACTTTGTGATTCCACAAGTTTCGACATGTGAGGTGAATAATAATCTAGGCTGCTCTTCGGAAGTCATAAGAACGGATTTTGAGGTTGTTAGAGCACTGCTCGGTGGAACTCGCAAGCGTTGCTATCTCAAGCTTGTTTGTCAATGTTAGTGATCAAAACTATAAGTCTTGATTTATAGTCTACTTATAGTGATGTCTCGGACTAGGATAGATTGTGTAGTTGAGCATTAGACTTCACGACGTTCATCAATTGAAGACGAAGAACTACTAAGAAGAGCTTGTGGAACTTCATCAACAAAAGGTATGTGGAGACTAAAACTCATCTATCACTTGGAAAGTCTATTTCTACTCTATCTCCTATATTGAAACAAAATTCGTATTACTATATAGTATTCGATTATGCACATTTGAGATTTCGAGCTGAGCTTAACTCGCTTACATATTTCTCGAAATACGTGTTGGTAAGCTTTCTCTTCAACCAAGTTCATCTTATATTCTTGACGAAAGTCAAAAGATGATCATGTGAAAATTGGCGAGTAACATCTTACATGGTTTGTGTGATACAATCATTTGGTGTAGACTTGGAATGTTTCGTTATGATTATTTCAATAACTTGAAAATTGTTTTGATGCTATTAGTGTGTGAAAACGACTATTGTCATCCTCTAAGAAAGTTTCAATGATTTAAATAGAGTTTAGAACTATGGGATTATGAACATAGTGCGCATTCTTGCATGTATGTGATCCATGACCGGAACTATAGTATGCATACCCGTATGCGTACCTGTAGTTTTGGAATTCCGGGTACCAAGTACACATACCAGTACGCACACTTGCGTAAGGTATAGGTCCGGGAATTTCTATTGGGTTTTGGAAGTGTACTAAGGTATGCGTACCTATTCGCATACTGGCGAACCCAAACTCAGACCGGCTACTTAGGTACGCGTACCCGTATGCATACTTGAGTGGCTAAAGTTCTAAAATCGGTTTGCTCATGAACTAATGCATTTATATATTAAGGAATGCATTCTTTGCAAACCGTGGCTATAATGTTCATGAATTGATTCGAGTGAATCAAACCGATTTTGCTTCAATTGTGTTCTTGTATACTTCTATGAGAATATTACAATTGAACAACTCTTTAATTAGTTTCATTTGAGCCGTTTGAACTAGTTGTGGTTAAGATGAATAAGGTTGATATGAGAGTGTTCATATAGCAAACCTCGGCTAACTACTGTTGAGCTAATGTGGTGTACACGTTTAGGTACGGTTACTCAAATCTAAATGAGGGTATATCTCATTTGTGTATAACAAGCTAAGTTCGATCTAACAGTTGAAAGGTATTAGCTTGAGTCTAATCAGGTTTTCATCTAACGGTGAATGTTGAATGCTTTGTTACCAAGGTAACTTAGTTTGCAAACCCTGATTTGAAAACTATATAAGGAGAACTCTAGCAACTGGGAAACCTAATTCCCACACCTCATGTGTGATACTAGTTGCGACTAGAGTCGATTCTCCTTTAACCTTAGGTTTTTCACGAAACCCTGTAGGTTAACGACTTGAAGACTTCATTGGGATTGTGAAATCAGACCCAATTATTTTCTCTGTAGTTGCGTGTTCTGATCTTACTTCTTCTATCGTGATTGACAATTATCTTTGCTAAGATTTTCTTGAGATTTATTTCCGATAGGTAAGATTAAAAGTAGTCACAAACATCTTCGTCTCATCGTTTGTGATTCCACAATATCTTGTTTCGCTACCATACGATTAATATTATTGTGAGGTGATTGATAATACTAGGATGTTCCTCGGGAATATAAGTCCGGTTTATCAATTGGTTCATGTGCACCTTGATTTATCAAAAGACGGAACAAAACTCGTAGGTATATCTGTGGGAGACAAATTTATCTATTCCAATAGACTTTTCTGTGTGAGACAGATTTGTTTATCAAGTCTTCGACTTTGGGTCGTAGAACTCTTGGTTGTGGGTGAGATCATCTAAGGGAATCAAGTACGTATTATCCTGCTAGGGTTCAGAGACGTAAGGAGCGCAACTGTACCTTGTTCAGTATGAGACTGATTAGGTCTCAACTACATCCCAGTCCTAAGTTCATTGGTAGTAGGATAGTGTATGTAGAGGCTTAATACATTGTGGTGTTCAAAGCTGGACTAGGTCCTGGGGTTTTTCTGCATTTGCGATTTTCCTCGTTACCAAAATTCTGGTGTCCGTGTTATTTCTTTTCAGCATTATATTTTGTTATATAATAGAAATATCACAGGTTGTGCGTTGAATCGATCAATTGGTAAATCCAACCTTTGGCTGTTGATTGAAATTGATTGATCCTTGAACATTGGTCTCTGGTACCGTTCAAGTTACTTCTCTTATATTCAATCAGGTTCGCAAATTCCTATTTGGTGATTGCAGATTGAATTGAGAGATAGAGATATAAAACTCTTTGATATACTTTTCTTTAGACTGAGTCTGACTTTCTAGTTGATTCTGTTAGAGCACTGCTCGTTCGAACTCGCATGCGTTGCTATCTCAAGCATGTTTGTCAATGTTAGTGATCAAAACTATAAGTCTTGATTTCTGGTCTACTTATAGCTAAGTCTCGGACTAGGATAGAAAGTGTAGTTGAGCTCAAGACTCCATGGAGATCATCATACAAAGATGAAGAACTACTCAAGGAACTGGTGGAACTTCATCGACTAAAAGGTATGTGGAGACGTGAACTTATATATCACTCAAAAGTCTATCTACTATATCTTCTATCTTGATACAAAAGTCGTTTTGCTATATAGACTTTGATTACACACATTTGCTATTTCGAGCCAAGTTTATCTCGCTTATCTATTTCTAGAAATATGTGTTGGTAAGCTTTCGCTTTGGCCAAGTTCATCTTTACTAGTGACGAAAGTCATATTAAGTTTCAATTACTTGAAAATTGCTTTGGCGAAAAATAGTGTGTGAAAAACAACTATATAACGTCCTCTAAGAATGTTTCAATGATTGAAATGAGAGTTTAGATTATATAACCATGGTTGGATATAAGAATTGTGTGGTAACTCATACATGTATAAGTCCTTATTCCTTGAACCAAAGTATGCGTACTTTGCTGCTCAGGAAAACCAGAACTAGAGTCCGCGTACCCAGTCTGCGTACTATCGGAGGTTCTCATTCCGAGAATTTCTGTTGGAGTTTTTGAATTGAAAACAAAATTATTACGGGTACTTAAGTCCGCTTACTTAAGTTGTTTATTTTCTAAAAACGATTGTTCGTGAACTTAAACATATATAAACTAAGGAATGCAAGTTTGCAAACCGTGGCTATAAAGTTCATGAATCGATTCGAGTGAATCAAATTGTTTTTGCTTTGATTGTGTATTGTATACTTCTATAAGATCTAAGCAATTGAACAACTCTCTAACTAGTTCATTTGAGTCATTTGAACTAGTTGTGGTAAAGAAGAATATGGTTGATATGAAAGTGCTCATATGGCTAACCATTTGGTTAACTACTGTTGAACCAACTAGATGTACATGTTTGGGTACGGTTACATAAACCTAGATAAACATGTATTTCATTTGTGTATAACAAGCTAAGTTCGATCTAACGGTTGAAAGATATTAGCTTGAATTTAATCAGGTTTTCATATAACAGTGAATATTGAATGCTTTGTTACTAAGCTAACATTGATTGCAAACCCTGATTTGAAAGACTATATAAGGGAGAACTCTAGCAACTGGGAAATCTAATCCCCACACCTCATGTGTGATACTAGTTGTATTAGCTAGAGTCGATTCTCCTTTAACCTTAGGTTTCTACCGAGACCCTGTCGGTTAACGACTTGAAGACTTCATTGGGATTGTGAAGCCAGAACGATACTACTTTTCTTGTAGTTGTGTGATCTGATCTTGCTGTTTCTATCGTACTAAGATATAAAAGAAGTCACAAACATCTTCGTCTCATTGTCTGTGATTCCGCAATATCTTCTTTCGCTAGTCGATTAAGATTATTGTGAGGTGATTGATAATACTAGGCTGTTCTTCGGGAATATAAGTCTGGTTTATCAATTGGTTCATGTGCACCTTGATTTATCAAAAGACGGAACCAAACTCGTAGGTATATCTGTGGGAGACAGATTTATCTATTCCAATAGACTTTTCTGTGTGAGAAAGATTTGTTTATCAAGTCTTCGACTTTGGGTCATAGAACTCTTGGTTGTGGGTGAGATCATCTAAGGGAATCAAGTATGTAGTATCCTGCTGGGATCAGAGACGTAAGGAGCGCAACTGTACCTTGGATCAGTGTGAGATTGATTGGGGTTCAACTACAGTCCAAACCGAAGTTAGTTTGTAGTAGGCTAGTGTCTTTAGCGGCTTAATCCAATTTGTGTTCAATCTGGACCAGGTCCCGGGGTTTTTCTGCATTTGCGGTTTCCTCGTTAACAAAACTTATGGTGTCTGTGTCATTTCTTTTCTGCATTATATTTGTTTATATAATTGAAATATCACAAGTTGTGCGTTGAATCAATCAATTGGGAAATCCAACCTTTGGTTGTTGATTGAAATTGATTGATACTTGAACATTGGTCTTTGGTACCGTTCAAGTGATTTCTCTTGTATTCAATTGGACTTGCAGATTTCTATTTGCTTGAGTAAGTATTGAATCGAGAAAGAGAGATATAACTCTTTGATATACTTTTATTAAGATTGAATCTGACTGTCTACTTGATTCTCTTAAAAGTATATTGGAGTTAGTCCATACAAATTGCTAAGCGAAATATTGGGTGTGGTTGTTAGACCCCCGCTTTTTCAATTGGTATCAGAGCAGGCAAACACATTAAAGACCTCATAAGTCTGTGTTTGTAGCGATCTGACTATGACGATAATATCTTTGACAACACATCACCAGTTCAGAAACATTCTAACCTGGTCCAAAGTCTTGTTTTTTTTTCCTGGGAAATCTCTCATGTCTTCTCCATCATCTAAAACTGTGTATAACTGGGAAGCACGCCTAGATGAACAATTGGATGAACTTTCCAATGAAAGTGATTCAGAAGAGGGACAAGATGTTGATGAGGAAGTCTCATAGTACATCAAGCTTTTCAATCATCTTATAAAGAAAGAAAAGTCAACTGCTTGCTTGGCTGAATATCTGACTCCTCTCTGTCTTGAAAACAGAAAAATGAGAAAACTCTTTAAGGGATATGACTTTGGTTATAGTTTGCTACAATCTATTCTTAAAGATCATGAGGAAGATCTATGTTCAAAAAATTCTGAATGTGATGTACTTCATCAAAATCTCTTTGAGTTGAAAGAAAGACTTGCAGAAAACGACGCAAGGTATGACTCTCAACAAAACTGTTTAAATGACAGAGAAAAAGTTTTTCTTACTCGAGAGAAACAATTGGAGACAGATCTTAGAGATGCTCTTGAGAAGGTTAAATCCTTGGAAGAGAATTTGAAAAAAATTCAATTCTAGCTTTACAAAATTGTCTTCTATGCTAGGAGCATGTAAAGATCATCGTGATACACGTGGTCTGGGCTATAAAGGTATAAACGCTCCAAGTACTGTTAAGATCAATTTTGTTCTCCTAATAATCTTACTCGAGCTGAAAATTTCACCAGTAGTAAAAGTGAAAAAATCTCTTTGGCAGAAGATGTCTCTAGAAACCAAGAATGTCATCCCTCTAAGACTGCTCAGTTGAGAACGGTTAAAAACATTCCTGTCAACTGCTATTATTGCGGAAAGAAATGTCACATTGAAAGAAGATGTCACCTTCGTTTACGGAATGAAAAACTTCATAACATTCTTGTCTGGATGTCTAAAGAAGTAATCAAACCCGCTTCTTAGTGTACCGTTACAAACTCATCTCACAATCATGAAAAGTGATGTGATGGGCCAATTCCTGATTATGAATATAACACAACTTCTTCTTACAACTTTAGAAAGAATAATGTTATATGGATGACTGATAACTCTAAAAAGTCTGTAAAGAGAAAAAGGTTTCGAAGAAAGAAGAAAACTTCGAATTCTTCCATTTTCTTCAAAGATGATCTTGCTTCTAAAATAAGTGTTCCTGATTATATTCACATCAATAATCGTGTTTAGGAACTCAAGACCAGTATCAACAGTTTCAAGCGCAAGATCAAGAAGGCGAGAAAAGCAGCAGGCTCAGGTAACTTTTGTCCTTCTCTTGTTAATTCTTTTGAAGATTCACATAAGGCTTCTGTTTTATGTTAATAAAGTGAAAAGGAAAAGATCAATACCCCTGATGAGCTTCATGTTCATCATATTACAACTTGACCATTTCCTTGTGTGTATCCTCTATAAGACCATGAGATGATACACATAACTCTCAAGAAGATGCTTCCTTCTTGACAAATGGTCTGTGTTGTACTTTTTGCTTTGATATTGTTCTTCCTTCCTGAGCCGTGCTCCGGACAGTTGTTGTTCCTTGTTCGTCTGATGCTGTGTTTAAAACTTTAGTTTGTTCTTCCTCAATGACAGTTGATCTCCAACTTTGTGTTGCACTTCTTGTGAACCAAAGCTTCCTGTCATGAGTTCAAAACTTTTTTGTTCTGGAAAAACTGTTCCTAAATGCTTGCTCCTCTGGTTCCCTGGTTTTTGATTTTTGGGTCATAACCATGAATTTTGTGTACCCGACCCGTTACCAAACAGTTACAAGTGATCCTAGGGTTTCCTTGTGAAAATCACATATATATATATATATATATCAAGGATTTCTTTTGATATATACTTGTTCGGTAACGTCAAGACTCTCTTGGATTTTCTTTGGTGTGCACAATGGAAGGATGCAATGAGGAAGACAAGTTTAATGATGCCAAAGTGTTTGAACTTCACGAAGAACCCATCTCCATAATTTTCCTTCAAGCAATTGATCATGAAAAAGATCTTCCAGTTCAAATGTCTCTTCAATTGGTTGGAAATCTTCTTCAAGATCTTGAGGTCGTTTGCGAACAACTTGAAATTGCATCAAAGAACCTTGAGTTTATGAAAAACGAGCTGAAGAAAGCATCTGGTGAACTCGCCTTATCCGTTCCTTGGTAGCTGATCGTGCCTAAACTTTTTAGTTATTCTTTTAATGATTGTCTATGAAACTTCTTATGAGAATTTATTCTTGTGTTTTTAAGAAGGATAACTAGGGTTTGGAATAGCCATTATTGTGAGTACACATAGCTATTTCCAACGTTTTCATCTTGCAATGTTTTAGATTTATTTATTAAAATTCTAAGTTATTTGGAAGATGATTTTTGCAGTATTAATCTTTATGGTTTTATATATTGCAAATTGTTATGGGATATATTGTTTACGTCCGTGAACCTTGACTGTCCCATATTTGTTCAAAAGCTAACTTTATTATATGTTGGGTTTGAAAGTATTGATAAAAGATAGAATGAACTTTTGACTACAAAAGTTAAGCCTATTATGTCATTATGCAAATATTGATGGAAGATAGGATGAACTTTTGTTTACAAAGATTAAGTCTATTATATATCATTGTGCAAATAGTGATGAAAAATAGAATGAATCTTTGATTATTCCGCAGTATTGGTCTTTCCATGATCCACATCTTTGTGTATATACTGTGCGGCTCCGTAAGTTCTCTTATGTTGAGCATGGCCAATTGAATTGATCATTTTCCATGTGGTTAATTCAATTGAGATTTTTCGGATACAAATTCATGTTTCATGAGATTTGTTAATGTCCAAAGAAATCCTTCTTTTCTTGTAAAAGTAAGGTCGCTCTTGTTGCTCTTTCGGGAATGAAATTTTATGGGGGAGAGTTCTTAATTGAACTTGTGCTTAATTGCCAAATCTTTGTGGGGAGTGCGGCTGTGGAATATTGTAGGAGTTATTTGTATCTTTATAAACTCTTTGATGAATACACTAAGTTTCGACTATGTGAAATCATCAAAACAAGTTGGTATGTTGTTCTCTTTTGGACATGAAGTATCTCTATGAAAATTTCATGAGGATTCCACTAGTTTTCGTACCTTTGCCAATTTATATTGACAAAAAGGGGGAGAATTAATGTGTAGTTCACACTATAAATACATATGGTTTACGGATCATTATGTAAGGGGGAGTGGTTTTCATTGTGAAATGAAGTATTGACTAAGGGGGGGTGATACATATCACTATAGTATTGTTGTCAAAGTTGTGATACAATTGAACTTTGATGTTGTGTAATAATACTATGACACTGTATAACAATGATTGAGAGCAAATGTTTTCTCATTGTTGTAGCTACGGATCTTCAACAACTATCATGCTGAGTTGAACACATTTAGAATCATTGGAGTACTTGGAAGTGACGAATATTTCGAGTAATGTTGAAGAACCAAGGAGATCAAGCATTTGGATGAGAATCTACAAAGTTTATTTATTTTGTAATCCATATGTATTGATAGTTTTGTCAATAAAATTGAAAAAGGGGGAGATTGTTAGAGCACTGCTCGGTCGAACTTGCAAGCTTTGCTAACTCAAGCTTGTTTGTCAATGTTAGTGATCAAAACTATAAGTCTTGATTTCTTGTTTACTTATAGTGATGTCTCAGACTATGATAGATTGTGTAGTTGAGTTAGACTTCACGACGTTCATCAATTGAAGACGAAGAACTACTAAGAAGAGCTTGTGGAACTTCATCAACAAAAAGTATGTGAAGACTAAAACTCATCCATCACTTGGAAAGTCTATTTCTACTCTATCTCCTATATTGATACAAAAGTCGTATTACTATATAGTATTCGATTATGCACATTTGAGATTTCGATCTGAGTTTAACTCGCTTACATATTTCTCGAAATATGTGTTGGTAAGCTTTTTCTTCAACCAAGTTCATCTTATATTCTTGATGAAAGTCAAAAGATGATCATGTGAAAATTGCCGAGTAACATCTTACATGGTTCGTGTGATACAATCATTTGTTGTAGACTTGAAATGTTTCGTTATGATTATTTCAGTAACTTGAAAATTGCTTTGATGCTAATAGTGTGTGAAAACGTATATTCTCATCCTCTAGGAAAGTTTCAATGATTGAAATAGAGTTTAGAACTATGGGATTATGAACATAGTGTGCATTCTTGCATTATGTGATCCATGACAGGAACTATAGTATGCATACCCGTATGCGTACTTGTAGTTGTGGAGTTCCGGGTATCAAGTACATATACCGGTACGCATACTTGCGTAAGGTATAGGTCCAGGAATTTACTAAGGTATGCATACCCGTTCGCATACTGACGAACCCAAACTCAGACCGGCTACTTAGGTATGCGTACCCGTATGCATAATTGAGTGGTTAAAGTTCTAAAATCGGTTTTCTCATGAACTAATACATTTATATATTAAGGAATGCATTCTTTGAAAACCTTGGCTATAATGTTCATGAATTGATTCGAGTGAATCAAACAGATTTTGGTTCAATTGTATTCTTGTATTCTTCTATGAGAATATAGCAATTGAACAACTCTTTATTTAGTTTCATTTGAGTCATTTGAACTAGTTGTGGTTAAGATAAATAAGGCTGATATGAGAGTGTTCATATAGCTAACCTCGGTTAAATACTGTTGAGACAACACGGTGTACACGTTTAGGTACGGTTACTCAAATCTAAATGAGGGTACATTTCATTTGTGTATAACAAGCTAAGTTCGATCTAACGGTTGAAAGGTATTAGCTTGAGTCTAATCAGGTTTTCATCTAACAGTGAATGTTGAATGCTTTGTTACCAAGGTAACTTAGATTGCAAACCTTGATTTGAAAACTATATAAGGGAGAACTCTAGCAACTGGGAAACCTAATCCCCACACCTCCTGTGTGATACTAGTTGCGACTAGAGTTGATTCTCCTTTAACCTTAGGTTTTTCACGAAACCCTGTAGGTTAACGACTTGAAGACTTCATTAGGATTTTGAAGCCAAACCCAACTATTTTCTCTATAGTTTCGTGTTCTAATCTTACTTCTCATATCGTGGTTGAGTATTATCTATGCTAATATTTGCTTGAGATCTATCTCTGATAGGTAAGATTAAAAGTAGTCACAAACATCTTCGTCTCATCATTTGTGATTCCACAATATCTTGTTTCGCTACCATACGATTAAGATTATTGTGAGGTGATTGATAATACTAGGTTGTTCTTCGGGAATATAAGTCCGGTTTTATCAATTGGTTCATGTGCACCTTGATTTATCAAAAGACGGAACAAAACTCGTAGGTATTTATGTGGGAGACAAATTTATCTATTCCAATAGACTTTTCTGTGTGATACATAGTTGTTTATCAATTCTTCGACTTTGGGTCGTAGAAACTCTTGGTTGTGGGTGAGCTCAGCTAAGGGAATCAAGTGCGTCGAATCCCACTGGGGTTCAGAAACGTAAAGGGCGCAACTGTACCTTGATCAATATGATATTGATTAGGACTCAACTACATTCTAGTCCGAAGTTCATTAGTAGTAGGCTAGTGTCTGTAGCGGCTTAATACAGTGTGGTGTTCAAAGCTGGATTAGATCCCAGGTTTTTTTTTTGCATTTGCGGTATTCCTCGTTAACAAAATTCTGGTGTCTGTGTTCTTTTTTTTCCGCATTATATTTTGTTATATAATAGAAATATCACAGCTTGTGCGTTGAATCGATTAATTGGTAAATCCAATCTTTGGTTGTTGATTGAAATTGATTGATCCTTGAAAAATGGTCTTTGGTACCGTTCAAGTTACTTCTCTTATATTCAATCGGGCTCGCAAATTCCTATTTGCTGATTGCAGATTGAATTGAGAGATATATATATAAAACTCTTTGATATACTTTTTTTTAGATTGAGTTCGACTTTCTAGTTGATTCTCTTGAAATTATATTGGAGTTTGTCTTTTCAGATTGTCGAATGAAATATTGGGTGTGGTTGTTAGACCCCCGCTTTTTCAGAGGTTAGCTAGACTTTGTCTATTGCTACCGATTTCCTACCTCACCTTGATCTTTGATCAGAATGGAAATCACATATAGGCTTTTATCCGTGGGAGGCAGATTAGTTTAAAGTCTTCAATTACGTTGAAGCAACTCTTAGTATGTAAAGAACGTCGGCTAAGGGAATCAATTGCGCGGAGTCCTGCTGGGATCCAAGAGGCATAAGGAGTGCAACTGTAACTGAATTGTTGTGACGTGATGGTATTTTTACAGTGATTGTAGAAGTGGTAAGAAAGTGGTTCGTTAAGACTTGTGAAGGTTGTGATTTTAGATGTAAATTTTAAGAATAAAGAAAATAAAGCAAGTAAAAGTTGATGTAAAGATTAAATTAGAGAAACCGGGGTTCATGATTTCACCATTCACCAATATTCATGTGATTCAATGTTAATTTTTATCATGCAATTCTAGACAATATTACTCCAATTTAAAAGAACTTGTGATTCTAATCATTGCCTTAACTAGATTTTCAAAACATTAATTGTTAATCGCAAGCATGAAGTATCAAAAGTCCTAAACTAAGCATACTTCATCAAGAGAAAACACAACTAATTAATAAAAATCATTTACTCAATTTTCATTCGGTGCAAATAATCATAAAAGAATTGCGTAAATAATTTTAAATAAATTTTACCACATAATTATTGGAAGAATGGCTTCCTCCATCGCCCCGAAGGTTGGGTTTAGCTCCTCATATTATTCACTCGCTCAAAATATTGGTTCATAGCTCAAAAGTGTATAAAAAGAGGTGAAAAGAGCTAATACAGAGATTCGCAACAGTTATAAGTGTTGCAATTACACTGTTACAAAGAACGATAAAGATGAACTGTCGTTTTTACTGTAGCATATAAGTCTGCCTACAAAGTGTCGCTGTTACTGTAGCATGAACGACATTTTTTGGTGGGTCGTTGTTCTTCGTGTTCTTCACAGCACCAGCAAAAAAACTCGTCTCTGCAACTCTGATTTCACGCCTCTGTGATGCTCTAAACTCCGCCCAAACTCTCCATCCTCCTCAATGAGACCCCAGGAACCTATTTATACCGCAAAACACCAAGAAATCTCGCTCATTATCCCACAATAATCCTCCATTACTAGGTGTTAAAGAAAATATTCTTGGGAATATTTCCTTTCCATTCTGGTCTTCTCACGCGATTCTGTTGCTGTCGAATATCCTTATTTGTCTTCTACACGTTTCTTCTCCAGTTTAACACACTCCAAACACGTCTAAATCTTGTGCAATCCCGTGATAGCCTCTTCCGAGAATAAACTCCCCTGAATTTTGCTTGCGGGTTATTTAGTCCAACTGGACTGAATCCAACACCTATACCACGCCTGTTGAGCCAAATAACACCTCCCCTAACGATTTCAGACGTTGAGTCTCATCAAAACACAATCGAAAGTTCGAACAAAAATTTGCAGCGAGTCTGCAAAAAGTTTCCCGCCAAAAACCAGATTTGAAACTTTTGCTTCAAATCACTGTTCTAGCCATTTTTGCTTCTATCGGACGACCATACCAGGCCTGTTTAGGCATAAGAAAGATACCCATTCAATATCAGCACTTTAGTCTTATTGTAAAGCTTCCAATTCTCAAACCCTAATTCTGGCCATTCAAACCCTAATTTTCCCGCCAAAATTCAAATATTCAAAGGTTGAAGATGAAGTGCCCTGATCCAATATACGGGTGCCTTTAACAACTGGGATGTCTGGGGGTGCCCTTATCCAAAATGAGGATGCCTTTAACGCCTTTTCTGGGATGCCTTTAACACTTTTTCTGGGGTGTTTCAAGTACTTTCTCCGGGAGTTCTCCGAGCAACTTTTCGAGCTGAATTTTCCAACAATATTTATTACTCAAAAATACCTAAAAATACATAAAAAAACACAATATTAGTACAAAAATCGAGTTCCAACAATACAGACATTGAGGACAATTTAGACACAAAAATGTGTCTATCAAATACCCCCAAACTTATTATTTGCTAGTACTCGAGCAAAACGTAAATATAACCGAGTTAAACTCGGGTGGGTTTATCAGAGGTGTACCCACAAAAACCATGACTTCTAATTGGTCACAAGTATCCAAAAAGCTATGAGGACATACAAATTCTCAACCTATCTCCAAGTAACTAGAATGCCAGAGAAATTAAAGGTGTCAGCTCTAAAGCTGACTGAAGAAAAGGGGAGACACATCCGCAACACTGCTAGATAAAGATATATCCGCTACACAACTAGATAAACATTGTAAGATGCGTCCGCTGCTTCACAGCTGGATAAGATTAGGAGAGAGATAAAGATGAGAGGGACATCTGCAACACAGATGGACTAATTACGTGTGATGAGTTAAACCAGTGCTAGAAAAATCTTGTGCCAAATTGAAAGCGGACTAACAAAGCAACCAAATGTATCTTTCTTCGACTCTCTCATAGTGCTCAGTAAAAACAACTTCTTCTTCGGTCTTCAACTGTTGATGATAAACTCTCGAACCTCGTAGAACCTTGACATTTTAACTTTTCTCCTTAATTTCTTGCTTGAAACTTCCTTATAGATTTCTACTTCCCTATGGCCTTATTGAACAGATTGAAACGATGATCTTTCTCATTTTTCATTTTTTTTTTTGACACAAAAATTACAAGACAAAATTTATATGGCCATGAGATAAGGACTTTAAAACTTGGGTCTTCGCAACTTATGATGTCTTAGTATCATGAACTTCAACAACTTATATCATTTGCTCTTATAACTTCTTGTAACTAAGTCTTCAACTTTGATTTTTTGAATCATTCTTTTCTATTGTTGCTTCTAAACCTTAAACGTCTTCAACTTTCTTCATAGATTTTGATGTCGCTCCGTCTGTTGGTAAGTTTCTACTGAGAGAGAGTCGTAATCCAGTAACTAAGACTACATGATAGGTTTCTTTATCTTTCTGGCATTTCCTTATGACCTACTTGCCTTTCCATCATGGATGGTTAGGTCCATCACGGTTACCCTCTAAAAGGAACAAGTTCTCTCCTGAATTTCAAGGATCTCAATGTCTTTTTCTCTAATGTCTCAATGGGTTGTTATCCCTAGCATTCTAATTTCTATCTTTTCGGTGAGAACCTGAATGTAAACTTAGCTAACCGGATACCATGTGACGCTAGAAGTTTCTCCCTTACCCCCAAACTTAAATCTAACATTGTCCTCAATGTTCTAAAGATGAAATTAAAAACATGAACAAGGATAAACTGTTACCACTTGAGGGAAAAGAAATAAGGAAGGATATTACCGTAAGCATGAGCGTAGGTGCCTCCCAGAAAATGCTAAATTTAAAGTCTTTAGCTAGACATCAAATACCTCAAAATTAATTGTCACCTTCCAAATTCGTATACCAATAGTCGAAATAATTGTGGGTCTATAAGACCAAATAGGGCTAACACAAAAATGATACAACTGCACTGGTTTAGAAAAATGAATATAAGGAGCACATCCTCATCTAATTTTTTTGTTAAGACAAATGGGTTTATCCGGGGGACATAAGAGAGATTCATATGTGTGTCTCGATAAAGAGATTCATCTGAAATACTGGTATTTAATAACCGGGCCACCTCCTGGACAGTATCAGGAGGATCGGGTTGCGGAGTCTGAATAGACTCAAGTAATATCTCAGACACACAAAGATCGAGTCCCAAGTTAGGGACTCCAATTAGCGAAACTTGACGATCACAAGAACCATCACTACCCCCAAACTTATGGTTTTCACTACTCACAGACAAACCTCTAACTATTACTTGAATTTCTGGGTCCATAAAGTCTTTAAAATACTCAAGGGATTCTTTAAAGATTGATCACATATCTGGTCTAAGAGAATGGTTTCCTCAAATTCATCTAAGAGAATGGTTTCAATAGAGTATCATGCCAATTATCCTGAACTAAATCCTGAACTAAAGTGCTGATCATATTCACTTCTTCTAATTCATCATTCTCAGAAGGTTGTCTAGTAACATTAAAGACATTTAGTTCAGTGGTCATATTACCAAAGGATATGTTCATAATCCCGGTCCTACAGTTGATGACAGCGTTAGCGGTGGCTAAAAATGGGCGACCTAAAATCATTGGGATTTGAGCATTTGGGTCCTGAACTGGCTGGGTGTCTAAAACAACAAAATCCACTGGATAAATAAACTTATCAACCTCAATCAGAACATCCTCTATCACACCACGAGGGACTTTGACAGACCTATCAACTAACTTTAGTGTCATTTTAGTCGGTTTCAACTTACCAAGACCTAGCTGGGTGTATACATGATACGGGAGTAAGTTAACACTAGATCCTAAGTCAAGTAATGCCTTATCTACCACGTGATTACCAATTGCACAAGATATGGTGGGGCACCCAGGGTCCTTATACTTAGGGGGTGTTTGGTTCAGAAGAATTGAACTTACTTGACCAGCTAAAAAGGCTTTCTTATGCACATTCAGCTTACGCTTTCGTGTACAAAGATCTTTAAGGAACTTGGCATAAGCGGGCATCTGCCTACTTGCTTCTAATAACGGAATGTTGATGTTCACCTGCTTAAATGTTTCCATTATCTCGTTGAAAGTCGACTCCTTCTTTGTTGGGGCTAACAAATGTGGATATGGGGCTCTAGGCACATATGTAGACCTATCAGGAATTTCTTGGGAATCCTTAGAGACTGTTCAGTTTCCTCAGCTACATGTTCCTCCTCCTGGGAAGTAGAAGGTGGAGCTACAATATGTTCACTAGTCATGCCTACCTTATTGTCTACTGTTTTACCGCTCCTAAGGGTTTTTATCGATTTCACATGGTTTGAGGATTCCTCACCAACTAAAGATATTTGATGGACCCCCCTAGGATTAGGTTGTGGTTGACTAGGAAACTTTCCTTTTTCTCTCAAAGTCTCATTTATCTGACTAACCTGATTTTTTAACTCGGAAATGGCCTGGGAGTTAGCATAACCTATGTTTTTACTTTCTTCTATCCCTTGCGCAACCAGATGGTTGATCTTTTCAGAGCTTTTAATAAACGAGGCGAGAGTTTCTTCTAAACTCGAGATCTTTTTATCTGAAGGGTTCTGAGTTTGTGTTAGTTCTGAAGGATTCTTATGATAGCCAAAACCTGGGGGAACCTGAGAGTTACTAGACTGACCTTGATTATGACCCTTGGACCAAGAAAGGTTTGGGTGGTTTCTCCAACCAGGGTTATAGGTTTCTGAATATGGGTTAAACTTATGCCGGTTTTCAAATCTAGTGTTATTAATGAGCATTGGCTTGCTCTTCAACCATCTGGCCCTCCCAAAAAGGCTCCATTTTACCATTACTACCACTAGAATGACCTAATTCTAAGGCTTCTAACCTTTTGGCAATGACAGCTATTTTAGCATCTGACTCATAATATCCTTCTATCCTATTGACATTTCCTCTGCTTAGAAGAACTGTTTTCTTGGGTTCCCTACTATTTTCCCATTGTTGGGTCTTATCGGCGATTTCATTCAAAAATTTCATCGCCTCATCAAAAGTTTTATTCTCAAACCCACCAGTGCATAAGGACTCAACCATGGTTGTTGTTGAATAATCTAAACCCTCTTAGAGGATCTGAACTAGCCTAACAAGTCATTGAACCTTTCCAGATACCTATATAGGGATTCTCTCTCTTGTTGAGCAAAAGTACAGATTTGTGTCCTAATAGACGATGTTTTGTGCCTTGGAAAAAACTTATGTATAAAGGCAGATGTAAGTTGGTTATAGGTTTCAATTGACTCAGAATCCAAACTATACAGCCAAGATTTGGCTTTATGTTTTAAGGAAAAGGGGAATAACCTAAGTTTCAACTCATTATCACTAAGGTTTTTAATTTTCAGAGTACTACAAACTTCCTCAAATTCCCTAACATGAAAATAGGGGTTCTCATTCTCTTTTCGTAAAAAGATTGGGAGCATCTGTAAAGTCCCAGGTTTGAGTTCATAATTTGCCTCGGTTTCGGCTAACTTGATACAAGACGGACAAGAGGTCCTAGTTGGGTTTAATAAAGCTTTCAAAGTTGCCATTTCTGGCACTACCAAAGGACTAGGAGTACTTTCTTCACTAAATGTCAAGTTTCCAAAGCTAAAATTTCCAAAGACAGGGCTCTCAAAAGAAGAATCTTCGAGCTCCCCGCCTTCACAAGAAGAACTACTAGGTTTGTTACTAATCAAACGACCTAGAGTATTTATTTTCCAAGCCCGTTCTTTAATGACCTCGGGCATACACTAGAAAAACAAAATTAAAAAAAAGAAAATCCCTAAAAGGAAGGGAAGTTCTATGCAAACACAAACAAGGCTGACTCCACCACAGCAAACCTACTGAATTCTAGCAAACAAAAAGCATGATGGCTCCACTTAGATTGTTTCTAGACCAGCTTTTAATCCTTCGAAAGGGAATTCGTTACAATTTAAGCAAACCCCTCTGGAATCAATCCGAGTCAAAGTAAGTTGAATTGAGGCGAGGGAAGCTCAGTGGAGCTTTGATACCCAAGGCCTCACCGCTATTACAAGGCGGCGCAGTCACGCATTCAACTCACAGAAACCATCATGAACTTCGAAGAACCTTAAAAGAGTAACCAATATTTTTCGAACGACTTTCCTACTAAGCTCGTTACCCTATAGGTATCGTTCTATTCTAAATTTTAAAGCTTAGGTTCGCGTTTGGTTTCGTTTTCCTAAGGCGGGCAAGAAGAGAACGGTGATGAAATCCGAACCCTTATCTTGTATGGCCAGTCCTTGCCCTTTACAAGGAAAATAAAGCAGCCGTTTTAAGTTCCTCAGCAAATATGCAAACGAAGGAATACAGTAACTCGCTAGAAGGGGATTCGCGAGTGTATCGACAAACTTACCTCCCGTTCCAGACGGGGGATGAACCACTGAAGTCGACTCGGGTCACGACTCCTATGTAATGTACGAACCCGAGGGGCCGAGGCGATATCGTAATCGCCGTCCTTCTCTGCAAACAATTTAATATTTAATACTACCCTTCCGTAGGGTTTAAAAATAAAAGAAAGTCCAAGTGTCCAAAGTCCAAAAGAGAGTCCAAAAATAAAGTTCAAAAAGAAAAGAAAAAATACAAAAGAAAAAATTCCTAATACAATCTAATAAAATAAAATTCTCCCTCTTTTTTTTTTCTTCGTTCTTTTCGGTTTGTCTTTTGACTCCAAATCTTCAAGTAATCACCAACAGCTTTGGCAACTTCTTCTTTCGCTCCGAATTCCAAAATTTGTAATGAAAAGACAAAAAGCCAAAAACGTAAAATAGAACAAATAAAATTAATAAAAATAAAAACCTAAAAAATAAATCTAAAAATTCTAGCCTAAAGACAAGTCCGCGTTGGCGGCGCCAAAAATTGATGGTATTTTTACAGTGGTTGTAGAAGTGGTAAGAAAGTGGTTCGTTAAGACTTGTGAAGGTTGTGATTTTAGATGTAAATTTTAAGAATAAAGAAAATAAAGCAAGTAAAAGTTGATGTAAAGATTAAATTAGAGAAACCGGGGTTCAGGATTTCACCATTCACCAATATTCATGTGATTCAATGTTAATTTTTATCATGCAATTCTAGACAATATTACTCCAATTTAAAAGAACTTGTGATTCTAATCATTGCCTTAACTAGATTTTCAAAACATTAATTGTTAATCGCAAGCATGAAGTATCAAAAGTACTAAACTAAGCATACTTCATCAAGAGAAAACACAACTAATTAATAAAAATCATTTACTCAATTTTCATTCGGTGCAAATAATCATAAAAGAATTGCGTAAATAATTTTAAATAAATTTTACCACATAATTATTGGAAGAATGACTTCCTCCATCGCCCCGAAGGTTGGGTTTAGCTCCTCATATTATTCACTCGCTCAAAATATTGGTTCATAGCTCAAAAGTGTATAAAAAGAGGTGAAAAGAGCTAATACAGAGATTCGCAACAGTTATAAGTGTTGCAATTACACTGTTACAAAGAACGATAAAGATGAACTGTCGTTTTTACTGTAGCATATAAGTCTGCCTACAAAGTGTCGCTGTTACTGTAGCATGAACGACAATTTTTGGTTGGTCGTTGTTCTTCGTGTTCTTCACATCACCAGCAAAAAAACTCGTCTCTGCAACTCTGATTTCACGCCTCTGTGATGCTCTAAACTCCGCCCAAACTCTCCATCCTCCTCAATGAGACCCCAGGAACCTATTTATACCGCAAAACACCAAGAAATCTCGCTCATTATCCCACAATAATCCTCCATTACTCGGTGTTAAAGAAAATATTCTTGGGAATATTTCCTTTCCATTCTGGTCTTCTCACGCGATTCTGTTGCTGTCGAATATCCTTATTTGTCTTCTACACGTTTCTTCTCCAGTTTAACACACTCCAAACACGTCTAAATCTTGTGCAATCCCGTGATAGCCTCTTCCGAGAATAAACTCCCCTGAATTTTGCTTGCGGGTTATCTAGTCCAACTGGACTGAATCCAGCACCTATACCACGCCTGTTGAGCCAAATAACACCTCCCCTAACGATTTCAGACGTTGAGTCTCATCAAAACACAATCGAAAGTTCGAACAAAAATTTGCAGCGAGTCTGCAAAAAGTTTCCCGCCAAAAACCAGATTTGAAACTTTTGCTTCAAATCACTGTTCTAGCCATTTTTGCTTCTATCGGACGACCATACCAGGCCTGTTTAGGCATAAGAAAGATACCCATTCAATATCAACACTTTAGTCTTATTGTAAAGCTTCCAATTCTCAAACCCTAATTCTGGCCATTCAAACCCTAATTTTCCTGCCAAAATTCAAATATTCAAAGGTTGAAGATGAAGTGCCCTGATCCAATATACGGGTGCCTTTAACAACTGGGATTTCTGGGGGTGCCCTTATCCAAAATGAGGGTGCCTTTAATGCCTTTTCTGGGATGCCTTTAACACTTTTTCTGGGGTGTTTCAAGTATTTTCTCCGGGAGTTCTCCGTGCAACTTTTCGAGCCGAATTTTCCAACAATATTTATTACTCAAAAATACCTAAAAATACATAAAAAAACAGAATATTAGTACAAAAATCGAGTTCCAACAATACAGACATTGAGGACAATTTATACACAAAAATGTGTCTATCATGACGGTTTAATTCGATCTCAACTACATTTCAGTCCAAATTTCTGATACTAGGTTAGTGTCTGTACCAGCTTCATACAGTTTGGTGTTCAAGTCTGGACTAGGTACCGAGGTTTTTCTGCATTTGCGGTTTCCTCGTTAACAAAATTTCTGGTGTCTGTGTTATTTCTTTTCCCCGTTATATTGTTTATTTTTATTATTGAAATATCACAAGTTGTAGTGTGAATACCAATATTCTGCAGGGCACGTGTCACGATCTTAGTGGCCGTATTCAGAAGTTAACCTTGTAGCCCTCACTATACAGAGAAGCCTGAGTTACAAACTATACCTTCGTAGATCTACTTTATCTCGTCCCAAGGAAGAATGCCTCGAAGGTTGAGATCAGAAGAGTAAAATCCTAGTCTACAAGGAGGCAGCTGGCGAAGGGACAAAGGTAAATGGGATATCTAATCAGCATTAAATGCTCAAATCCCTTATCGACACGCATAACCAAAGCACGTGGAGAGACACTATGTGGCAGAACCCGATTGGTAGAAGCTGGCGGTGAACGAAGGTACAACATATACTAAGGTTGGGGAGTTCCTGAAGGAACGTGGGTCAGCTGAAGTGGCAAGGTTCGTCTGGATAAGGAGAGCGGTGAACGAAGGTACAATGTGTACGAAAGGTATATCAGCAGACGATGGACCCAAAGGCAGCAAAGATATACCTGGAGCAGAAGGGGCTATAAATACCAAGCCTCACCAACAAAATAAGGGCATTCAATATCTAGAAGAGAAGATCTAGTCTTAAGCTTATACCTCTTTAATGTTTAGAACGTATGTATTTACTGCAACTTGAGTTCTCTCTATTACTTTGGGAAGCATTTAAGATCTTTGTAACCACCATACTTAATACAAAACAATCACTCATTACCCCGTGGACGTAGACAAATGTCGAACCACGTAATCTCTTGTGTCTCATGATAACTTAGAATCTTTTACATTATATTTGAGTTCTTTGTTATTATTGTGATCTTTAATACCTTTTACTACTTAGAATTATCAGTTCAACAGAGGTATCGATACTACTTAGCATCTGATTGTATGAGCTGTATACATTACGTAGACTACGGGAAAACGAGTAGTCACAGTTTGGCGTCCACCGTATTTTGCTCACGAGCTTGAGTTTAGACATAGTTTTACCTTTAACTTATGTATCTTCTGAAACGAAGGGATCTGTGTTCCAAAACGATGAATCTCACTCTCTAGTGATTTGTTCATCCGTTATTTGTGTATGTTTTTTGAGTTCATAGCCTCTAAAGACGTACCTTGTTATAGATCTATAATTTTTTTTTTTATAAAAACATACTCACAAAACGTTAAAATCTTTGTTTAATACTAAAACAACCTTTTTTAACAGAGCATATTTTAGATCGGAGAACCTTTGACTGACAGAGGAATCTCAGTGAGATTTTAAGGAAGAAAGATCTTCTAAAGCATTCAATAACCTTGTTTTTCGCGAGATCTGACACCTCCTTTTATTTGGTTTTCAACATTTAAGGTTGTGTTTTCCAAGGGTGTCATAAGTATTTAATACATGTCTTTCAAAAACATTATTTCAGTCCTTTTCTGAAAAAGCTACTCAGCCGTCTTCTGTGTCAGAGCATTAATTGCTACTTTTGGAGAAGGCACCCAAGTAGCAGATTCTGTCAACTTTCTGTAACCGCAGGATAACGAAAGCTGAAGGCATGCAGAAACCAAATGAGGTACCAACAAGATCACGACCAGCAATTACCAGAGGAAGATCTCAAAAGCCGTCTAAAGCGAATCAAAGAACCGAAGCACAGGACGGACAAAGCGAAATAGCAAGAAGAACGATTGCCAACAAATCACCTATTCCTTCCGAAGGGATGGGGAAAACATCGGGATCTCAACCACTTTACGGCATGCCGTTACCGGAGCATCCCACCAATAGATAGATCCAGGGTTACCCAGAACCTTAGTTCCTACGGGACGAGGGTTGGGAAACCTAACTCCAATTCAGATAGATCCAGACGCACCAGTTATAGAAGAAGGAGCAGATAACTCCGAAGATCCGACCGACAGCACTCCTCAGGGAGGTGGAGTCCAAGACGAAGACCAAATGGAAGCACAAATAACAGCCTTTCTACTCAATAATAAGGAGAACGAGGATGCAATGCACGAGATGGCTCAAGAGAACCAGAACCTCAAAGGTATGCTGGACATACAGATCGAAGGATCCCAAGCTCACCCTCCACCAAAAAGGCATGAAAACGGAGCTATCTCAGGAAGACGAAGGGTGGATCTCAACCCACCAAAGACCAATCAACCTAAGGGATCCAGGAGAGCGGCACCAGGATCCAGACGAGACGGACTCGACATACAAGCCCTCTCAATCCTACTACGACGAGGCATTTTCCAAAGATGCTCACAACGTGAACATGGTTATGGAGCAAATGGAGAAAATGCGGAAGGAGATACAAGGCTTAAAAACTGGCCACACAGGCACAAGACTAGAAGAAGTGCTTCAAGAGGCAACCACATCCCCATTGTCTTTTTGCATTTTGAGGGAGCCCATCCCTGCGAAATGCCCGGTACCTACGTTCCAAGCATACAACAGTACCTCATATCCCGCAGCCCACCTACGGTATTACACTCGTGTCCTTGCCCATTGGGAAAGAGATGAGGTAGTACTTTGTAGGTACTTCCCTGCAAGCTTGACGGGATCAGCACTTGCCTGGTATGACAATTTACCAGCAAACTCAATTGACTCTTTTTAGCAATTGTCCACGGTGTTTTTGGAGAAATACATGTACAACAAATCAACAAAGGAAGGGTTAGATAGGCTATTTTCTTTAGCTATCGGACCCCGGGAAACATTGATGCAGTACCCAGACAGGTGGCAAAAGACGTGCCAAGCAATTGGAAAAGTCAATCCCGAAATTAGCATCAACTGCTATAAGTATGGACTTGATAGAACCTCAGCCATCTTTGTGGAGCTTCACAACAGAGCCCTCGATTCTGAAGGAGAGCGCAGGTTGTCCAAGACCTCTACATCAGACTCGAATAAATTCAGAAGGAAAACCCCAGGGCACAAGCAAAGACGACAACAACGCCACAATGTACCAACTCCCTGGAACCATTTCCGGAGATACCTAAGCGAAAAAACGAAGCCGGGGGCAGGACCATCTCTCGATACAAACGATCCAAATACGGAGATGGCAAAAGAGGCAAAGGAAGAGAAGAATTCATAGATAAAATCTACACGAAGTTGAATACAACGTTCTCTTACATTCTCAGCAAAGAGGGAGCAAAGCCGGGCTTTCCTTACCCTAATACTAGGGGAAAACAGCCAAACAAAACTAAGTAGGCTAAGGAGTATTGTGCATACCACCAATACTATGGGCATACAACTGACGCGTACTACCATCTCCGGAACGTGATCCAGAGATTCATAGACGAAGGAAAATTCATGGAGTACGTAGAGATACAACCAGTTGAAACCGAGGAAACCCCCAAGAAAAGGGTAGAATTACCCCAAGATGGCAAATATATCAACATGATCACCTTTTCCAGCGGAGGTCAAGAAGAACTACTCGAAGATATCCTCGAGTTAGCTCGAAACAAAAACAAGCTAGAAGCCCACGAGGTGTTCAAGCTAAATGGACCACCTACTAACACTTGGGAGGAATGGATGGCCACACCATTAACATTCTCAGCAAAAGACGTCAACCAGGAGGTCGAAATGCACAACGATCCATTAGTGATCACTCTTCCAATACACGGATGAAACGTTACGAAGGTCCTTGTTGACGGGGCAGTTCGTTAAATGTACTATTTTACGAACCCTACCTACGCATGGGTTTGACAGCGGAACAAATGGATTCTTCCACTTACACCATATACGGTTTCAACGGAGCAGATTCTAGGCCAAAAGGAGAAATTGTCTTGCAGGTACGTGCAGGGCCCTTAATAACCAATACACGGTTCTGCGTGGTGGAAGCACCTTCGCCCTACAATGTAATTATGGGAATATTATGGGTCCATAGATTACGAGGAACAACTTCTACATATCATCAATACCTATGATTCCCTACACCCATGGGTGAGATGGAAATCAAAGGTGACCAGTAAGACGCAAGGCTATGCAATCTAGCAAAGGTCAGACTCAACGAAGAAAGAGCTACTACCCAACAACACGAAAGAAAATGACGAAAAGCAAACACCATGAAGGTGAAGGACGGAGCCTTCTCAGTTCCAGAGACAAGCACCTCCGCCACTCCAAGGGCGGATGTTTCCACCAAATGACAATTACAGAAAAGCACTCCTCAACGGCCTCATCAACAAACATGCTCACCGGTGGAACCAACGAAGAAAATCAACATCGGAACAGAGACAGAACCGAAAATTCTCAACATTGGAACTTTACTTGAAGAGGAATAGGAGATGCAACTACAAAGGTTACTCGGGGAATACGCAGACGTCTTCGCATGGCCAATGGAAGATATGCCAGGAATTGACCCGAATTTGGTCTCACACCATCTTCGGCTCAAACCAGAAATGCCACCATTTAAACAACGCATCCGTAAGGTGGCGGATATCTATCATGAAGCGGTAGAAAAGGAGTTACAAAAGCTACTCGCAGCAGGATTCATACGAGAATTCAAATATCCAACGTGGATATCTAACATGGTAATCGTACCTAAGAAGAACGGAGGCGTGCGCATTTGCATCGACTTTAACAATCTCAACAAAGCGTGCCCCAAAGATAGCTACCCACTGCCAAACATTGACCAACTGGTCAACGCAACCGAAGGGCACCAGAGACTATCTTTCATGGATGGATACTCAGGATACAACCAAATAGCCCTTGCAGAAGAAGATCAGGAGCATACTGCGTTCTTTACCCCACGAGGCTTGTATTGTTATACAAGGATGCCTTTTGGACTAAAAAACGCGGGGGCGACATACCAACGATTAGTGGACAAAATCTTTAAGCCATGGATATGCAAGATACTAGAGGTCTACGTGGACGATATGCTCGTCAAGAGCAAAGAAGCAAAAAACCACCTGTCAGACCTAAGGGAGATATTCGAAGCCATGAAAAATTTCCACATGAAGGTGAACCCGGAGAAATGCACGTTCTGAGTAACCTCAGGAAAATTCTTGGGATCCTTGGTAACTAAGCGAGGAATAGGAGTAGACCCAGCAATAATAGAGATGCCATCTCCACAAACTTTAAAAGGAGTGCAAAAGCTTAATGGAATCTTGGATTCCATGGGAAGATTCATAGCAAGGTCGTCGGATAAATGCAAAGCATTTTTCGATACGCTACGGAAAGGAAACAAGTTTACATGGACCGAAGAATGTGAACAAACATTTCACAAGATCAAAGAGTACTTAGCATCAGTACTTATCCTTCAGAAACCGTATCCAGGTAAGATACTCATCTTATACTTAGCAGCAACAAGCTACGCTGTGAGCGCAGTATTGGTACGAGACCAGCGGCAAGGAGAAAAGCCTGTATACTACATTAGCAAGACACTCAGTTCAGCGGAGCGTAACTATACCAAGGTGGAGAAGCTCATATATGCCTTAGTAGTGGCAACATAGAAACTAAGGATATATTTCGACGCACACACCATCCGAGTCTTCACAAAAGCTCAGATAAGTCAAATCCTGGACAACACTGAAAAGATCGGAAGGGTGGCGAAATGGAGTGCCATGATCAAACAGTTTCACATAATCTTCGAGGGAAGGAAAGCTAAGAAATCACAAATCTTAGCAGACTTCCTAGCGTACCTACCTCTCAACGACGAAGCAGAACTAGACGACATCCCAGAATGGAGGAGGATAAGTCGGAACCAGAAGACATCTTGGAACCACAAAATTTACGAAGGTGGGAGATATTCGTATATGGCTCCTCCAACGGAGAAGGCGCATGCATAGGGATTGTGATAACAACCCCTACTGGATATCGAATCATCTATGCATTCAGGTTAGAATTCGAACAATACACTAACAACATCACGGAGTACGAGGCGGTCATACACGGTTTACGCTTGGCACAAGAGCTAGGCCTATCAGATGTTCGTCTGACTAGTGACTCACAGCTGGTCATTAGACAAATCGATCTCAAATATCAAACTCTGGATCTGATATTGTCTTCATACCTAAAGTTAGAACAGGATCATGCATCAAAGATCGAAAAAGTCACATTCAGACACGTCTGCCGGAAAGACAACAGACACACATATTCCTTAGCATTTATATCATCAATGTTGAGGGAAAGGAATACCACCTCCATGCAAATTGGGAGGATATACGAACCTTCGATAGAAGGGCCAACCTCAGGCGTTGGAGAAGCCATGGTCGTCCAAACTCGGGCCATGAGGGAAGCATAAAAGGAGAAAGAAGACGAAGGGATAAAAGAGCCAGATAACGAAGCTGACGAGTATGACAAAGACCTGTCCATGTCGGACGAAAGCAATGAAGATGAAGCAGAAGAGGATTGGAGAATCCCAATTCACCAGTATCTTGATAAAGGTACCTTACCAGCAGACGTCAAAGAAGCTCGTAAACTCGAGTCCAGGGCAGCTATGTACAACCTACGTGATGGGATAGTGTACAGAAGGACATTTCTCGAACCTCTGATGCGGTGCCTCTCACAAACCAAAGGCAGGAAAATACTGCATGATATACACAGCGGAGAAGCCGTTATCCATAGCGGAAGAAGGTCCTTAGCAATCAAAGCCAAGATGCAAGGATACTATTGGCTGAGCCTGGACGAAGATTCAAAAAATGTGGCTAAGCGCTGCGAAAGATGCCAATGCTTTGCCAGGAAGATTAGGGCACCAGCAACGGAGCTCAACTCAGTCATCATCCCATGGCCATTCGTCAAATGGGGGGTTGATATTGTTGGACCTTTGATAAAAGGGATATCAAAAAGAAAATACCTTATCGTGGCTACGGATTATTTCACAAAGTGGGTGGAAGCAAGAGATTTGGCGAGAATTAGAGACATAGACGTCTTTAAATTTTTGTTTGCACAAATCATCCGCAGGTTCGGGATACCAGCCGCCATAGTCTCTGACAATAGCAAGCAGTTGGAGGGAAAGAATATAAACATGTTATTCAGAAAAACAAGTCCACTCTGATATACCCTAAGAGCAATGGACAAGCGGAGGCGACTAACAAGATGATAACGATGAACTTGAAAGAGAAGCTAGGAGCATACAAGAAAAGATGGTGTGAACAGCTACACAATGTCCTATGGGCCTACCGAACTACAAGAAGAGAAGCTACGGGAGAAACTCCGTTCTTGCAAACCTACGGAGCCGAAGCAGTCATCATGTAGATGGGTAAAAACGAGTCGCTGGTTTATTAGGGAAGTGAAGAGACGAGCGTGTTGTCGAGACTCCTCAACCGAGCAAACTGCTTAACCTCACATAGATGCACTGCAAAGGGAGTGCTTAGATTCGAAAGATCAATTTGTAGGACTCCGGCCTAAACCAAGTCAATGGCCGTTCCAGAGTCAATTTGGTCGCAAAGAGGGAGATGGATTGATCTGTAGGAGGGAAGCTGAGAATTGTGTGGGATCAGTGATGATCAAGGATTGTGGATGTGATGAAGGTTTTTGCAATTTTTGGTGAGCTGATGAGTTCGAATAAGTTCTGATAGATTGATGAATTCTTGAGAGTAGTTACTCGAGAAATTCAACAATTTTTGATATCTAGTGATCATTCGTTGTTTTCAATCATGGATTCAGAGACTTATTTATATTGACAGAGTCGTGAACACGTTGATCCCAGTAAGTGTGATGGTTTCTTGAGTGAAAGAGTGGGAAAGTGGGAGATCGTGGTAAAGTCAGTTCCATGTCGTGTGGAGACTTGACTGATCGTGCACCCACTACTTCGCTAACTCCTTCAACCGTTGACACGACTTACTCACATTTCTCGTTGTGGATGAATCCACGTGTTGTAGGCCGCCAGACCAAAACCCTAATTGATATCCCCAATTTGACGTGATTGATGTCTCACGAATCGTGGAGTCTGCATGACAGACGTGTATTAATTAGTCAGTTGTTGACTGATTAGACAGTGAGTCTAGGTTTTGTTGAATCGAGCATGAGTGATGAATGCTCAGAGATTCATCGATCGAACATGTAGTTCTCTGAAATGATGTCAATATTGTAGATTCAGTGATGAATTATTGACCAGTATTTGAGCGACTGAGCAAGTATTGCTCAATTCGGCGAATTATTGAATATTGAGAATTTGACGAGCAACTGAGCAAGTATTGCTCAATTCGAAAAATTAATTGTTGTTGATAATTTGATGTGCAATTGAGCAAGTATTGCTCAATTCGACAAATTATTGATAAATTACTAAATATTGATAGTTGTATCAATATTCGAGCAACTAAGCAAGTATTGCTCAATTCGACGAATTGATAATTTTGACGTGCAACTGAGCAAGTATTGCTCAATTCGACAAAATACTGAACGTTGATAATTTGACGTGCAGCTGAGCAAGTATTGCTCAACTCGACAAATTACTAATATTACTAAATATTGATAGTTGGATCAATACTTGAGCAACTGAGCAAGTATTGCTCAATTCGACGAAATATGTATTGGTAACGTGACCCAATAAAATATAAAAATATTGGTAGATTACCAAAAATTATATGATTAATTCAGATGTTGGTTGCTGAATCCATCATAAATTCATTAGTGTTTGAATCTTGCTCCGAATGATAAAACCTAAGTATGAAAGATGGGAGACCGACCAAGAGGGCATGGGGCCGGCTCTTGGTGATCACGGGACCAGCTGTTGGTCGTTTGAGCAATCCCCAGGTTGGTTGGAGAGAGTTTGAGCCCAATATAAGCAATTGAGCAAATTGGGTCAGAATTATGAAAACGTGTGGGACCGGCTTTGTGCAAGCCCTAGGGATGACTCTAGTCCGTCAAGAAGGCATGCACGTTTTTCCGTGGTGTCCATGTCTCGATACTGAGAGTTTCAGTATTTTCTGATGTGCGTTCGGGCAACATTGTGAATTTTCGGAAGAGTTTCATCTTGACTGAAATTCTTGATTTTTGTTGGAATGGGCATGTATGCTCAATTGATAAACATTTTGTAAATATTAAAATGAGGGCATTTTAACATTTAAAATTGCCGTGAGAGGCTAGCCGGTCATGTGACCATGTTGGCTTTTAGTTTTTCATAATTCGAGCAAAATTTGAGAAAATATGAAGGAATCATGAATTTTGCTCAAACCAAGGAGTTTCATGAATTGAGAAAAAAATAATAATTATAAAAGACTAGGGATTGCAAGGTGTGGGGCCGGCCACGGCTAGGGCATGGCCGGACGGCTATGTTGCCCGGTCCCGCACGCCTTTCCCTAATTTTATATTTTTTTTCATGAAACCGTGATATTATGGAGAATCCATGAGTTTTCGTTGAAACAGAGAAGTTTCATGAGTTTAGGAATAATAACTATAAAAAGCTAGGGATTGTGAGGTGTGGGACCCCCCACGGCTTGGGCACGACCGGCCGGCTATGTTGCCCGGTCCCGCACACCTTTCCCTATTTTATAATATTATTTTTCATGAATCCATGAAGTTATGGAGGATTCATGAGTTTTGAAAAAACAAGGAAAGTTGTGAAAACCAAGGAGTTTTCATGAGTTCATGAAATAACAAAAATAAGGAAAATAATGGGAGAGGCATGGGATCGGCCACGGCTAGGGCATGGCCGGCCGACTGGTGGGCCCGGCCCATGGTGCCTCTTATTATTTTATTATTATTTATTGTTTTCTCCTGTTTTCCGTAGGATTCCTCATCTGTCCATGTTTTTGAATGCTCGTTTGTGCATCCGGGTGCTTAGTCGTGCATCATTGTCTAGTACACTTGCACCATTTTTGTGGGGCTTATTCAGTGATGGTCCAGATGCCCGATTGTTGAGTATTATTATTAGTTTATGAAATTCAGCGGAGAATAATTCATGAAACTGAGCAATAAAAATGAGTAGATCTACTATCAATTCATAGGATCAGTCGTGGATTCGATCATGAATTCAGAATAATAAAGTTAAGTATTACCATTCCATGGGATTGCGGATTTGACCATAGAATCAGAGTAATTAAATGTTACTATTTCATGAGATCAGTCGTGGATTCAATCATGAAATCAGAGTAATAAAATTATCTATTATCATTCCATGAGATTAGCCGTGAATTCGATCATGAAATCAGAATAATGAGATAATACAATTGTTTATTTCCATTCCATGGGATTAGGCCGTGGATTCGACCGTGGAATAGGAGCAATTGTTATTGCCATTCCATGGGATCAGGCCGTGGATTCGACCACGGAATAGGAACAATTGTTATTGCCATTCCATGGGATCAGGCCGTGGATTCGACCATGGAATAGGAGCAATAGTTATTGCCATTCCATGGGATCAGGCCGTGGATTCGACCATGGAATAGGAGTAATAATAGATCATTCTGGGAATTCAGTGGTAAATGTCACGACAGAATTAATCTATTACAGAAGGGATATTAGCCAGTTAAACCGTCATACCCATTCCGAAGGTGTATAGTCAGAAGACAACGAGTTGCCGAAGTCCTGAAGACGTTGTTGCTCTCAATCTACGGAGAACCGCCTGGATCTATACAAGGTCTCTCTACATAGTCAAGGAACAATGAGTGTCACCGACATCCTGAAGGCGTTGTTTCTCTCAATCTACGGAGGACCGCCCAATCGTTCTTCTATGTAGAGCGGGTCTCTCTCATGTAGTCAAGGAACAGTGAGTGTCACCGACGTCCTGAAGGTGTTGTTGCTCTCAATATTACGGAGAACCGCCCAATTACGTTATTCTACATAGAGGACATGATGAAATGCGTGCCATTGAACGCTCAGCTAGTGGAGGCCTTTCAGGAAACATATTCATCATGGCTTCGTAAAATATGAATCGTCACATGCCTGAAGCCAACTCAGAAACACGCAGTATCATGATTTTACGATTTTGTCCTTTGTTGAAAATCCACCATCAACATTAAGTCCCCTGCTTAGTGAGGGACAGCCATGTTCCGCAGTAAGCATTAGATGGTGATTTTCAGTCGACGAGATTGGTGGTTGAACTCAGTCATACAAAGGTAGCTTCAGAATCCTCGATTTGCTCCAACGGTGTCATGTACGAGCAAATGCATAGATAAGGACCCTGATAGCAAGATAGAGTGTCATCTCATGAGCACGGAGAGATGAGTCACCACTGATTTGGACGCTCGAAGGCTCTATTTTGGTCAGTTTAGCGTTCGTGGGCCCAAAACCCAAAAGAGGAATCCTTGTTTTAGGAACAACAAACAAAATAGACCTGAGTCTAATGATAAAGATTTTGTCTATGCGCTTTCAAGGAAGCCAAAATTTTATTTTTTAAATATATAAGATTTTCAATAGGGAATAAAATCTCGTTTCAAAGGTGGATGCTCGCGAGAGGGAGAAAAATATATACATATATTTTCAAAGTTATGTGAGTTTCACGTTTAAAATGTATATTTTTATAAAATCAATGTTTTGATTTTGAACAACTGTTGAAAGTAGACAATTATTCACGGTGAAATAATGTCTGTATGTGAGTTTTCACAATTGTAGAATGGACGTTTGTCCAATTTTTGAAAAACCAGTGAATATTCACACAGTGAAAATTTATGTGAAATTAAAATTTTGATTTTCAGCAATTTCTAGAAGTAAACAATTTTTGATAAAATTTTATGATCTGATAGCGTATGCACAAAACCAATGAGTATTCACTCGACGGAAGTCGCTCATACGGTGAAAATAATGTGAATTGTTCACATGATGGAAGTTTCGTGAATTGTTCACAGTTTTATGAAAATCACGTTATGGTTTTGAATAATGAATTTTGTTCGTCTTTGCAGGTTTGAAGGAGCGAACAAATTCTCGAGATTGTAATCACTACAACTAGTGAAATTGTAAATAGGTAAGAGTTGGATGGTTACCATTTTGTAGACGATGTTGTGAGCACCTTTATTCCAAGATTCATTGTTTTGTCGAATCCTGCGCTTTGTATGAACGATGCGCTGAAATAGCCAAATTGCAAGAATGACTGACCCCAAGATGATATTTCCAAAGATGGTGTTTCCAGAGATGACATCTCTACGGATGAGACTTTAAGAAATGGTACTCCTGGGACCTCCGAGTGATGGTGAGAGATCCTTCATACCGAGTTGTACTTCTGGTTATTTTATTAGCTTTACCGCAGGATGATCGTATAGTGAAATCCCGGATCAATGTAGACTCCACGGAAATGGAAGAAAGTCTACGGGAGCGGAGAACCCAGAAGTAAGGACTACAAGAGGTTAGCAAATGACGTGCAATCCCCAGCCGTTTCTTTGGTGAGTTGTTAGCGCTCCTTGTGTCATGAATTTGACCGTGCAATTGGGATCACGAGACCAAGGTTTTTTTATTTCTTTTCACACTTTTGATCCATCGATTGACGGTCTTCAACTTGTTCCCGGGCAAACAATTCAGGAATCCAGCACTGATGGAGAAGTCGATGTAAGTATCTCTTTCGTGCAGGTGATTGTGACATCTCCTTGAATGAAATAATAATAATTGTTGTTGATGGATCCAGGAATAAATAATTATATATAAGAAGCATGTTGATGAGGCGCACTCTTCTTTGGGGCATGGGAATATGGAGAATTCCCGAAATCCTGAACCGAATGGAGATAACGGCGTTGTCAATGAAGATTCCGGCATTGTCGAGCCTTCAAATGATTTAGAGACTCCCTTAGTAAGTATATCTCCTGTAATCTCTTCATAGAAGTATGAAATTGCTGATTTGTGAATGAATGAATGAGAATCCATTTGAGTATACGAGTAATTTTGTCGAAATATGTCACCAGAAAATTTCAGACTTCAGCCTTTTAATAAAAACGCTGTAGAATCTTCGTCCGAAATCGGATTTTCGCGGTCTTCATATGTATCTTCGTGCCCAGAAAATTTCCAAGCTTTACCCAAAGAAGCTTTTTGACCTTTGAGCATGTTTAGGGCCTGAAAAAGGCGAAACAGTAAACTTCCAGGAGACTTCCAGAAGTTTTTCAGATTGTATGTTGTCCAATGTTTTTGCCACATAGCCTTGCTAGTTTCTTCAGTTGATGTGAATTTTGAATATGTTGTACAGGACATACATACGAAGAGAATGGTATATGACCCATCCCTAGATTCTTCACCAATTGCTCCCAGTTCGTCGTCTTATACAGGGCAGCGTAAAATTATCTTAGACAGGCTTGTTGTAAAACACTCTTGTTGTGTCTTTATACCATTCGCTTGTGTCTTGAACGATTGGTGAAGGATTTTGATGTCATTGATTATTTGATATCAGGACCCCTTGATTGATACATGAGCATGATGCTTGCAGCGCCATCTTGTTTCCGCCAGTTGTAGAAACATCGCTTCCGAAACCCTGGTCACGGGACCATCACTGAGGTTGCTCTCAGGAGGGGGTGATTTATTAACCATGATTGCATGTCCCGGTGGAAACATTCATTTTATGATGAATTATCAACACATGAGAGTCTGGTGTCACGAGTCTTGGTCTGTGAGACTTATCGCCATGATCAGTAGACTGTCAGTCCCCAGTATTTTGTTAAATATCTCTTTTCGTTTTCCCTTCTTCTGGCAAGACCTAGATAGAGGACCCAGGTAGAAAAATTGATGTAAATACCTAGGTGGTCGAAGTTGGAGGTACCTTTATGAAGGACTTAGCAGGAAGACGTGGTGGACACCAATCGACTGTGGAAGTTATGAATCCCGTCTAAGAATTGCTGCTTGTATGTTGCATGCTCTGGAAGCTGTAGGAACCTCATACGACGCCGAAATTCGATTATTGACCCCAACTTTTGAAGCTAAGAGACTGAGTTATCAGATGAGAAAATAATCACTCGATTTGGAGTTGCAGAGATCAGTCAACGAAGCGTGCACATTTGTAATTTGTAATCCCGTACAAACTTTTCAGATTTCGTAGACCTGAGGGTAAAGGCCATATCTTTAAGCTCGTATGTCCGATTGATGCGACCTTTTGGTATGTTGTAGAAGAGATATAGAAGAACATCTTTCGTGGAAGAAGTATTGTCTCATTCCTCACCCATTGGTACGTTTTTGTAAACCCATGGCATGAAGTGTGTTGTATCTCATTTGTAGAAGTGATGAAAACATCTTGTAGAAGACTTTGGTTTGTGGCCGTCTGTCGTGTAAGCTTTGGGAAGACATTCATGTTTTCATGTTTACACATATTGATATGAATCATTAGGGCTTGAAGAAGTAATCCATAGAGTAACGCTTTAGAGAATGGATAGTTGATGAAGCCGGATGTTGCGCCTGAGACTGATGCTGAGATCACAATTAAATTTTCTCCAGAAATTCTTGCTGATGCTGAGACCATGAATGGATTTCCTTCAGATATCCTTGTTGATACCGATACTATGGTTGGATTTGCTACAGAGACCGAAGATGATAGTCTTTGGTCTTCCATCCAGTGAGCCTTTACATGCACGAACTAATTGGTGAGTTGAGCATTCCTAAGATGAAGGTGTACTAGGATTTCAACCAAAATTCTCCTGAATATGACTTTACTGTGAAGTGGTTTCGTCAGAGAATATATGTTTTTGCGCGGTATATGGAAGAAGCAGTCTTCATTCTGGATATGATTGGTGAAGAGAGGAAGTTCCCCAGTCGTGCAGGGGCTTGTGATGTAGAGAGGTTTCGTTTGATGACGTTTCATGTAATCACATCAGGTTGTAATGACTTGTTATGTGGATAACATTTATTCAAATATATTTTATTGATATTTCCAATAAAATCAAGTCCCCAATGCATCCCTCATCCACTTAGCAGAGTTGAAGGAGTTTGTAGCGTCTATTAATGAATGATGTTGCATCTGCTTCAGAAGTCTTACCATTGGATAATGAAGACTTATCGATTGTAATTCAGCTGCACTTTGATCGTGTTGGTGTTGAACCATTGTGTCACCATCGAGATATTGTGCTGAAGCTAGAGGCACTATTATCGAAGGTGTACTCTTTGATTGGGAGTACAATTCGAAGGCTTCTTATATGCTTGGGCGTTGAAGTGTCGAATGTCTTAGGCTTGATCGTATTGGCCCGTGTATCTTCTGTTGATTCGGCATTCCGCTGCGATAGCGGGATTCAACACTTGTGCAGATATCAGAGATTTCTGATACTCGTGGACATTCTTACAAGTCTATGGAGAAATGCCCAAAGTGTACTTTTCCATGCTTCTTCATCTCTCAGTAGTGAATTTCTCGGTGATATGCTCGATTCGAAGCGATGTCAGATTCAACCACTTGGTGAAATACTAATGCGGTGAATCTACCATTTATAATGTATTGCAGAGTTGCTAGCAGAATTGAGTCCCCATGCTAGGATATCATGTGAGGAAATAAATGACATAGACGCGGAAGGAATGAGACTTGCCTGAGTGAGGAACCCCTTGATGAATGTCTATGCATCTTTTGCAGGTTCTTGCTTCAACCTCGTCGAAGTTCGAAATTTCTCCAAGTGTTCTGATGATGGGATAACGAGTAGCTTCTTTTCGAGTGATGCCTGCGGCTCTGAGGGTTTTCAGTGGAATAGTGTTGATAGAAGTGACATCATCGATCAACGTTCTCTCAGGAAAATTCATTTCCTTGGAGATTGACTGCAGTAAGTAGTCCCCAGTCGTACATCTCTTTGTCCGTGGCTAAAGTCTCAGGAAGTATTTCCGGAATGGATTTGCTGGCACGATGTGATTCAGAGCCGTGAGCATGTCTTTCTTTTGAGATCTTGACATATAAAGCAATTCGCAGATGTGCTCGATCAATGACTGAACTGCTTTGTCGGAAGGTTTCTCGGAGAGATTAAAGTTCTATGATTCTCCATTTCTTCTTCGGTCGGCTCTCTCCTGGTGAATGGAAATTTGGTTGCATCATCTTGAATCTAGACTTCCAGTAACTCGATCACTTCTTCGGTGAAAAGAGAGAAGTTTGAGTCTGTCTGATCATTTCCCATTTGTTGATGTAGGGTTGAAGTTTGTGCATTTCAAGATTGTTCATCCTCTCTTTGCGCTTCCGGAGGAACCTGAGATATTTGAGAAGCATGCTTGTGCTGCGGTGGCTCGGCTTTCCTTTTGCTCCGTCCAGCAACAACGTTCATGGAAGGTTGGAGATTGTACTGATTTGTGACTAGGCGTCGGATGCTTCGAGATTCCTTGACCTTGCAGACTTTGCGCCTTTCCAGTAAAGCAGGTGCAGTAGTTGCTGATCGCTTGGCTGCTTCATGGAGTTCTGAGAAAGTATGGAACCGGAGATTTTCCAGCAAAGCTCTGTAGACTGGGATCATCCCATTGATGCACAAATCCACCAGTTGTCGTTCAGTAATGTTGGGATCATGGCAATCCAAATCCTGAATTATGAACCTCTTCACATAGTCATTTGGATTTTCAATGTTCTTCTGTGCCATCCTTCCTAAGTCAGAAAGATTAATATGCTCAGAGACGAAAAAGTATATACTGTAGAAAGCGTTAACCATCGCTCCCCAATTGGCGATGCTTCCTGGTACGATGTTGTTGTACCAGGTATATGCCCGGCCTGTCAGAGATTTTGAGAATTCCTTTAGCCGGACAACATGATTGTGATCATACTCCCCTAGCGCTTCTAAGAATCGACAAACATGTTCTCGGGGGTTCCTAGTTCCATTTTACAGAGTGAACGTTGGAGAAGTATAGCCATTTGGGAGAGGAATCCTTTGTGTAGCAGCCGGGTATAGAGGTTGATGATGGTGGACGGTGGGCGTAGTGTTTTTCCCACAGTTCTCCATGAAACGGTCCAGCTCTTCACGAGTGATGAAATTGGCAGGCTCTCCTGATGACGTTTTCTCTGCAGCCTTTTGGAATTCATCATCGTCGACTGTATGCATTGGAATGACTTCTGGATCGTCAGTTGAAGCAGGTTCTTTACCTTTTCCCTTATCCTGAGTTTTGTCTGACATTTTATCAGTGAGAGTTTTGAGGTAATTACATAGCTCCTTCTGAGTAGCAGCCATATCAGTTTGATTCTTAGCGAGAACTTCCTGAACTTTCATGAGATCAACAATAGTAGGTGTATTTTCTCTGATTTCTTCAAGATGCCGGCCGAAGAGAGGATGATTTTCAACATCGGCGTGAGGAGGAGTGTTTTCACCACCATTGTTGGAAGCATGAATGGTTTCCGAAATACCATCATTGTTGTTGTTGCTAGTGCTAGCATCGTTTTCATTTGTAACTAACCCAGACCAAAGACCAGCCATTTTGTGAGAATGTGAGATTGCAACCGAGAGATTAATCTCCTACTGTGGTCGCCAATCTGTAGGTGGGGAAAAACGAGTCGCTGGTTTTTTAGGGAAGTGAAGAGACGAGCGTGTTGTCGAGACTCCTCAACCGAGCAAACTGCTTAACCTCACACAGATGCACTGCAAAGGGAGTGCTTAGATTCGAGAGATCAATCTGTAGGACTCCGTCCTAAACCAAGTCAATGTCCGTTCCAGAGTCAATTCGATCGCAAAGAGGGAGATGGGTTGATATGTAGGAGGGAAGCTGAGAATTGTATGGGATCAGTGATGATCAAGGATTGTGGATGTGATGAAGGTTTCTGCAATTTTTGGTGAACTGATGAGTTCGAATAAGTTCTGATAGATTGATGAATTCTTGAGAGTAGTTACTCGAGAAATTTGACAATTGCTGATAGCTAATGATCATTTGTTGTTTTCAATCATGGACTCAGAGACTTATTTATATTGTCAGAGTCGTGAACACGTTGATCCCTGTAAGTGTGACGGTTTCTTGAGTGAAAGAGTGGGAAAGTGGGAGATCGTGGTAAAGTTAGTTCCATATCTTGTGGAGCCTTGACTGATCGTGCACCCACTACTTTGCTAACTCCTTCAACCGTTGACACGACTTACTCACATTTCTCGTTGTAGATGAATCCACGTGTTGTAGGCCGCCATACCAAAACCCTAATTGATATCCCCCAATTTTACGTGATTGATGTCTCACGAATCGTGGAGTCTGCATGACAGACGTGTATTAATTAGTGAGCAGTTGACTGATTAGACAGTGAGTCTAGGTTTTGTTGAATCGAGCATGAGTGATGAATGCTCAGCGATTCATGGATCGAACATGTAGTTTTCTGAAATGATGTCAATATTGTAGATTTAGTGATGAATTATTGACCAGTATTTGAGAGACTGAGCAAGTATTGCTCAATTCGGCGAATTATTGAATATTGAGAATTTGACGAGCAACTGAGCAAGTATTGCTCAATTCGACAAATTAATGATTATTGATAATTTGATGTGCAATTGAGCAAGTATTGCTCAATTCGAAAAATTACTGATAAATTACTAAATATTGATAGATGGATCAATATTCGAGCAACTGAGCAAGTATTGCTCAATTCGACGAATTGATAATTTTGACGTGCAACTGAGCAAGTATTGCTCAATTCGACAAAATACTGAACGTTGATAATTTGACGTGCAACTGAGCAAGTATTGCTCAATTCTAAAAATTACTAATATTACTAAATATTGATAGATGGATCAATACTTTAGCAACTGAGCAAGTATTGCTCAATTCGACGAAATATTTATTGGTGACGTGACGCAATAAAATATTAAAATATTGGTAGATTACCAAAAATTATATGATTAATTCAGATGTTGGTTGCTGAATCCATCATAAATTCATTAGTGTTTGAATCTTGCTCTGAATGATGATTCGTAGAGCATTTATTCGAAACCCTAATTTCAGGTCAATTATTTGTTAACTGATGAATCGCTGAAAATAGATCATGAGTGATAGAGGGACCGACCACATGGGATATGGCGTCCATGTGGTGCCCAGTGCTCGAGTGAGCATGCACCAGGGTTCTTAGTTGGTGAGTTGGTGAAAGAACGATGATTAAATGCCAGATTCATCACTTATTGAAATATTGCTGGGTTCATCATTAGGTGATAAAACCTAAGTATGAAAGATGGGAGACCGACCAAGAGGGCATGGGGCCGTCTCTTGGTGATCACGGGACCAGCTGTTGGTCGTTTGAGCAATCCCCAGGTTGGTTGGAGAGAGTTTGGGCCCAATATAAGCAATTGAGCAAATTAGGTCAGAATTATGAAAAAATGTGTAACCGGCTTTGTGCAAGCCCTAGGGATGACTCTAGTCGGTCAAGAAGGCATGCACGTGTTGTCGTGGTGTCCGCGTCTCCATACTGAGAGTTTCAGTATTTTCTGATGTGCGTTCGGGCAACATTGTGAATTTTCAGAAGAGTTTCATCTTGACTGAAATTCTTGATTTTTGTTGGAATGAGCATGTATGCTTAATTGATCAACATTTTGTAAATGTTAAAATGAGGGCATTTCAACATTTAAAATTGCCGTGAGAGGCTAGCCGGTCATGTGACCATGTTGGCTTATAGTTTTTCATGATTCGAGCAAAATTTGAGAAAATATGAAGGAATCATGAATTTTGCTCAAACCAAGGAGTTTCATGAATTGAGAAAGAAATAATAATTATAAAATACTAGCGATTGCAAGGTGTGGGGCCGGCCACGGCTAGGGCATGGCCGGCCGGCTATGTTGCCCGGTCCCGCACGCCTTTTCCTAATTTTATATTTTTTTTTCATGAAACCGTGATATTATGGAGAATCCATGAGTTTTAGTTGAAACAGAGAAGTTTCATGAGTTTAGGAATAATAATTATAAAAACTAGGGATTGTGAGGTGTGGGACCGGCCACGACTTGGGCACGGCCGGCCGGCTATGTTGCCTGGTCCCGCACACCTTTCCCTATTTTATAATATTATTTTTCACGAATCCATGAAGTTATGGAAGATTCATGAGTTTTGTAAAAACAAGGAAAGTTGCTAAAACCAAGGAGTTTTCATGAGTTCATTAAATAACAAAAATTAGGAAAATAATGGGAGAGGCATGGGACCGGCCACGGCTAGGGCATGGACGGCCGGCTGGTGGGCTCGGCCCATGGCGCCTCTTATGATTTTATTATTATTTATTGTTTTCTCCAGTTTTGCGTAGAATTCCTCATCTGCCCATGTTTTTGAATGCTCGTTTTTGCATCCGGGTGCTCAGTCGTGCATCATTATCGAGTACACTTGCACCATTTTTGTGGGGATTACTCAGTGATGGTCTAGATGCCCAGTTGTTGAGTATTATTATTAGTTTATGAAATTCAGTGGAGAATAATTCGTGAAACCGAATAATAAAAATGAGTAGTTCTATTATCAATTCATAGGATCAGTCGTGGATTCGACCATGAATTCAAAATAATAAAGTTAAGTATTACCATTCCATGGGATTGTGGATTCGACCATATAATCAGAGTAATTAACTATTACTATTTCATGAGATCAGTCGTGGATTCAATCATGAAATCAGAGTAATAAAATTATCGATTATCATTCCATGAGATTAGCCGTGAATTCGATCATGAAATCGAAATAATGAGATGATACAATTGTTTATTGCCATTCCATGGGATCAGGCCGTGGATTCGACCATGGAATAGGAGCAGTTGTTATTTCCATTCCATGGGATCAGGCCGTGGATTCGACCATGGAATATGAGCAATAGTTATTGCCATTCCATGGGATCAGGTCGTGGATTCGACCATGGAATAGGAGCAATAGTTATTGCCATTCCATGGGATCAAGCCGTGGATTCAACCATGGAATAGGAGCAATAATAGATCATTCTTGGAATTCAGTGGTAAATATCACGGCAGAATTAACCTATTACAGAAGGGATATTATCCAGTTAAACCGTCATACCCATTCCGAAGGTGTATAGTCAGAAGACAGCGAGTTGCCGAAGTCCTGAAGACGTTGTTGCTCTCAATCTACGGAGAACCGCCTGGATCTATACAAGGTCTCTCTATATAGTCAAGGAACAATGAGTGTCACCGACATCCTGAAGGCGTTGTTGCTCTCAATCTACGGAGGACCGCCCAATCGTTCTTCTATGTAGAGCGGGTCTCTCTCATGTAGTCAAGGAACAGTGAGTGTCACCGACGTCCTGAAGGTGTTGTTGCTCTCAATATTACGGAGAACCGCCCAATTACGTTATTCTACATAGAGGACATGATGAAATGCGTGACACTGAACGCTCAGCTAGTGGAGGCCTTTCAGGAAACATATTCATCATGGCTTCGTAAAATATGAATCGTAACACGCCTGAAGACAACTCAGAAACACTCAGTATCATGATTTTACGGTTTTGTCCTTTGTTGAAAATCCACGATCAACACATCCCAACGGAGATAATACTGCCAACAACAAAAACGGAGGCATGGGAAAAGAACCTGACGACGGACCTGATGCTCGAAAAGCTTGATGATCTCGAAGAAAGACGAGAAGTGGCTTTGCAAAAGATGGTAAACTACCAACGAAGGCTAGCATGTGAATACAACAAACAGGTTATCCCAAGAAACTTTGTGGTCGAAGAGTACGTGCTACGACAGATACCATCGTACCAAAGAAAGAAGGAGTGGGGCAAGCTAGCTCCGACATGGGACGGACCCTACATAATACACGACATTGCCGGGAAAGGATCATACTACCTAAGGAACCTAAAAGGTGAACTATTACAACACCCCTGGAACGCAATGTACCTAAAGAAGTACTACCTATAAATGGTTATTACTCAGGAGAAGAAGGGAAGGGGCAACAGCGCACCATGTTCTATCCCTGATCAAAGGTATTATAGACCTTACCAATCAATGAAATAAACTTTTTTGCTAAGAGCAAAGTCTGTTTGATTAAACACAAATGGGGTTAGAATAGACACCCTCTGTCAGAATTGACGATGAGACAAGGCAAGGCACAACTGCGCATGTGTCAATACTCGGATCCTCGGAGTGATAGCTCTGTTCGTGAGGCAATAATAAAAAGTAAGACATCCATTATAGAGATACCTTGTCGAAGTAAAGCAGCCATCGCGCTGAACGCGTAGGGTTACAGGAAAATTATTACCCACGGAGGAGCCCTCGCTACCACGGTACCTTCTGGCCAAAGGATACTTGGGTAGGATGATGAATGTTCCACCAAAGGTCAAAAAGACCTTAACACCTTGTGATAACTCGAATGTGCGAATAACTAGACACCACACATCTACATATATATATATATATATATATATTCATGCAATACTAAGGGTACCATAATGATATTACCAAAATATGACTAACATGTCTTAAAAGTTGCAGATAACAAAGGTTCACATCGTAACAAAGCATTGTTTCAAGGAAAGGAGATAACAAAGGCCCCTTAGCTGGGGGCATAACACAACAAAGAGTTCAGTTCAAAAGAAACATGACACGTCAAGGATAAGGAAGACGAGGAAATCCAACTCCTTCGGCTTGTAGCTCAGCCTCTGCAAAGGCATTGTTGATATAATCAATGGACGAATGCTCGAACTGCACCTTCATCTGAGAAGCTTGAACCTCCAGATCCGAAGCCGACTTTTGACGAAGCTCCATCATTTGAGCACTAAGCTGATCATTAGCTTGCTGAAGCACCTCGGCCTTAAACTTAGCAGCAACATCAAATTGGCGAGAAATCTCCAACGAGGATATCTGGCCTTCAAGACGGGTAATCTTCGCGTTTGCACCCACCAGTTGCTCCTGGAGACCTGCGGAAGCAAAGGGTATCAGCAATAAGAAAAAAGCAGTTAAAGACACAAAGGATGTTGCGGAAAAATAAGGGTCCTAAGCTACCTCCTGCATGGCTAAGGGATTCTTCTAAACTATGTTGAGCCTCAGCAAGATCCACCTCAGCGGCGTCGAGACCCTCCACAAGGGTATCTCGTTCCGTCCGGAGATCATCAACATCAATACGGAGCGAAGCATTCTCAGAGGACAAAGCTTGGTAAACATTCTCTAACTCTTCCAACCTTTTTACTAGAGATGTATAAGACATGGAAGAAGAAATGGAGCCAGCCTCGACAAGTTTGTTCTTAAGAGAACAGACCTCAGAAAGATAAGACATTTCGTTCTGCAGTAACCTTAGTTAAGGAAGCACATGCATCTTCAAAATCTGCATGATACTTCTTACAAATAACTTCTTAGGCTGCTTTTGCTTTAAAATGAGACTCTCCTTCCAATTAAGGGCTTCGTCACACTCCTTACGAAGTAAAGCCATCTTCTTCACTAAATACGCATTATGAGCAGACTCAAGGGAAAGTTCGGCCTCATTGTGAACGGTTACGTTCATCAGTCTATCAGATTTCTTTTGATATACCATACATCGGAGGTTAACTTGGTTACTTGACCCCGGAGGCATCTAAGTTCACTAGAACTACCAGCTGGCAGGCGAAGGATACCTTAGGATTATGAAGCCAAGCAAGAATGAAAAAAAAGCTAAGGTAAAGAAGAAACGAACCTATGACTTTGGAAGATTCAACAACTAAGGCAGAGTCGGAAGCTTTACGACCATCCTCAGCGACTTTGGCAGCATTATTGTGTCTTTCAAGAGACAACAAACAAGCCTCCAGGGATCTCTGAGTCTTTATCAGATCGTCCTTCAACGAAGATATCTTAGCAGCATTACTAGACGAAGGTTGCTGTGAGACAACAAGGGCATGTTCTTGACGGGTGCGTTCCAATAGAGCACTCAAATGAGTATATTTAGCTCTATAAACCTTGAATAAGGTATACCCAACATCGATCTGCTTACAAAGCTGCCGAAGAAAAAAGTATAGGAGCAGATGAAGGATAAAAACGAGAAGCAAAACAGTAAGGCAAGAATTACTTACTGAGAATGCTGAGAGGCGAGGGAGGAAATCAGTGTAGGTGTCCATGAAAGCCTCTGTTAGAGCATAGCTCGGTCGACCTCGCATGCTTGCTATATCAAGCATGTTTTTCAATGTTAGTGATCAAAACTATGAGTCTTGATTTCTAGTCTACATAGCTAAGTCTCGGACTAGGATAGAAAAGTGTAGTTGAGCTCAAGGATTTCATGGCGATTCATCATACAACGACGAGATCTACTCAAGGAACCGTGGATCAACCAAAGGGTATGTGGAGACTTGAACTTATCTATCACTCAAAAGTCTATCTATTCTATCTCCTACTTCTTATGAGACAAAAAGTCGTATGCTATATAGACTGGATCATACAAATTTGACATTTCGAGCTAAGTATTCACTACTTATCTTTTTCTCGAAATCGTGTGTTGGTAAAGCGTTTCGCTTTGATCAAGTTTATCTTCACCTAGTGACGAAAGTCATGAAAAGTTTCAATTACTTTGAGAATTGCTCTGACGTGAAACGGTCTGTGAATAACGGCTATATAACGTCCTCTAAGAATGTATCAATGATTGGAATGAGAGTTTAGATTACATAACCATGTATTCCTTAATCCGAAGTTTTCGAACTTTGTTGATTGAGAGAAACCGGTGGAATTGGCTTTGTCAAGTCCGCGAACTCAGTCCGCGAACTGACGGAAATTCTCTTGCCGAGAATTTCTGTTGGGATTTTCCAAAAACTCGTTTGCGTGTTTATTCTACGAACTCAGTCCTCGAACCTAGTCCGTGAACTGGCGGAAGTCTCTTTGCCGAGATTTTCAGCTGAGTTTGGAAAACTCTGTCGATTGCCTTAAGTCCGCGAACTTGTTTGTGAGCTTAAGTGGTTATGATTTAAAGATGTGCTCTGAACATGAAACTTAAATTACTAAGGAATGCTTTATGCAAACCGTGGCTATAAAGTTCATGATCCGATTCATCGAATCAAATCATCTTTGTTTCAATTGTGTCTTGTGTAGTTACATAAGATCTCATAGCAATTGAACAACTCTCTAACTAGTTCATTTGAGTCAATTGAACTAGTTATGGTGAAGAAGAACTAGGTTAATATGAATTGCTCATATGGTTAACATTTTGGGTTACTATGTTGAACCAACATACACGTACACGTTTGGGCACGGTTTTCACAAACCCAGTAAACATCTACCCAGGTGTGTGTGACAAGCTAAGTTTTCGATCTAACGGTTGAGAAATATTAGCTTGAATCTAAAACAGGTTTTCATCTAACGGTGAATATGGATTGCTTTGTAACTAAGGAAAAGCCCTGATTTGAAGGCTATATAAAGGAGACATCTAGCATTGTGCAAAACTAATCCCCACACATCTGTATGATACTAGTGCGCTCGCTAGAGTCGATTCTCCTTTAACCTTTGGTTTTCTTCTCTAAAACCAGGTTAACGACTTAAAGACTTCATTGGGATTGTGAAGCCAGACCGATACTACTTTTATCGTAGTTGTGTGATCTGATCTTGCATCTTATATCGTACGAGTACAATCTTTGATTGGCGTGAGATCGTGAGAGTTCTCCGATAGGAAAGATAAAGAATTCACAAACATCTTCGTCTCACTGTTTGTGATTCTTCGACAAACCGCTTGTGTAGTCAAGAAGGATTGTCGAGAGGTGATTGATTAATCTAGGTTGTTCTCCGGGAATATAAGACCGGATTATCAATTGGTTCATGTTCACCTTGATTTTATATCTTAAGACGGAACAAAACCTAGGGTTTTTCTGTGGGAGATAGATTTATCCTTTGATAGACTTTTCTGTGTGAGACAGATTTGTTTATTATCAAGTCTGCGATTTTGGGTTGCAGCAACTCTTGGTTGTGGGTGAGATCAGATAAGGGAATCAAGTGCGCAGTATCCTGCTGGGATCAGAGGCGTAGAATTACAACTGTATCTTGAATTAGTGAGAGACTGATTTGGGTTCAACTATAGTCCAGTCCGAAGTTAGCTTGGAGTATGCTAGTGTCTGTAGCGGCTTAATACAGTGTGTATTCAATCTGGACTAGGTCCCGGGGTTTTTCTGCATTTGCGGTTTCCTCGTTAACAAAATTTCTGGTGTCTGTGTTATTTCATTTTCCGCATTATATTGTTTATCTTTATAATTGAAATAATACATGTTGTGCATTAAAGTTTAATCGATTAGAGATCCGACCGTGTGGTTGTTGATTTCATTGATTAACACTTGTACATTGGTCTTTGGTACCTTCCAAGTTATTCCTTGTATTTGATAAAGACTCTCTATTGTTTTTAGCTTGAGTAAAAATAAAATCAAGAGAGAGATATTAACTCCTTGAGATACTTTTATCTAGATTGAGTATGACTGTCTAGTTGATTCTTTAGCAAAGTATTTCGGAGTTAGTACATACGTATTTCTAAGCGAAATATTGGGTGGTGTTGTTAGACCCCCGCTTTTTCAATTGGTATTAGAGCATGCAAACACGTTAAAGACCATATAAGTCTGTGTTTACAGCAATCTGATTATGGACGAGTCTATCTCTAATAACGTACCAGTTCAGAAATTACCAGATGATTCTAAAAGCTTGGATTCACCTGAGAGAACTGTCACATCTAAGTCAATATCCAAACATTCTCTTTATGTAAAAACTTTTGATTGGGAAACTCTCCTAGAAGAACAGTTGGAAGAACTTTCTGATGAAGGTGATTCAGATATTGATAGAGATGTTGATGAGGAAGTCTCAGAGTATGTTAAGTTTTTGGATTCGTGGAATATGAAGAAGATTAAAACTTCTCATGTCACACCTCTTCTGACTCCTCTTTGTCGAGAAAACAAGAAATTGAGAAGATGTTACGCAGGTGTTTATTTTTCGAATCGTTCTACCGAATCGATCCTCAAGGATTCTGAGGAAAACCTACGTATGAAGTCACTTGAATGTGATAATCTTTATCAAAAGTACTTTTTGTTAGAAGAGAAACTTGCAGAATCTAAAGCAAGGTTTAACTTCCAGCAAACAAGTTATGACGACAGAGAAAGCGCTTATCTCTCTCTCTCTCGAGAAAAACGCCTTGAGGCTGATTTAGCTGCTTCTCTTGATAAAATCAAGATGTTGGAATATGACTTGAAAAAGTTCAATACTAGTTCAAGCAAATTAACCACTATGCTAGGATCAAGTAAAAATCATCGTGATACACGAGGATCGGGTTATAAGGGAATAAATGCTCCAAGTACTAGCAAAGAGGTAAAATTTGTCAAGGCTAGTGATTCTTCTCAACAAAAGGTTTCCACTGATGGAAAAAGTGAAATACCTTCTCCGGAAGTTTAGGTTCAAAAGAGCAAAGTTTATCAACCTCCAAAGTTAGCACACACGGATCGAGGTAAGAACATTCCTTATGTTTGCCACTATTGCGGAAATAAAGGTCACCTGGAAAGGAGATGTTGTTTCCGTATAAGGAATGAGAAACTTCTTGATGTTCTTGTTTGGGCATCACAAGAAGTTGTGAAACCAAGATCATACGTTAAGACTGATCCTCTTAACGTTACAGGTTGTAATTGTCCAACCTTTAGGAAAAGGAATCAGTGCTATGATAGACCTAGATTTGCCTATAAACGTCGTACAAATCCTTTTCATAATCGTAATGGTTATCAAAAGGATAAATTCGTAAATATGAAGACAGGATCCGATGCTCCCAATTGGAGAAAGACTAACTTGCAAAAGAATAGTCAATCCAATTCTCTTCCAAGAATTCTAGAAGAGAGTGATGGGAAGAAGGTTCTGACTGTTCTAAATGCACTCAGAAGTGGATACTGAAGAAAGACAATGATGTTTTGAGTGTGAAAAGGAATGATCTTCCAGAAAACTCCATGACTATGGAAAAGGCAGTATCCATGATGTTGGAACTTAACAAGTTATTTGGAAAAATGGAATTGGATGGGAAAGGTTATAAAAGTGATCTCTTTCATGATAATCCAAAGGTCACTTGTGGTGAGCAAGACTTTGTTCACCCCAACACAACTTGATTGTGTTGGAAGTGCATCTTCACCAAGGAATGCCCTGCTTTGTATACGGTGAGGGAAGCACAAGAATTGGGGCACACAGATTATGTTCGGTAAGGCGGAAGAATTCGATTGGATTCATCTAAAAAGGTATGTCTATAAACTTGAGCAAGATTTGTACTTTTATTTGCTTAGAATACTTATAATAATCTTGCTTATCGTTCATTTCTACCTAACTTGATCTGTGTTTAAGGTTCTTAAATGTTTAGGTTTGAAAATAATAGTTCGGGATGTTTGGACTACATGGTACACATACCAAGTATGCATAACAACATTCAAAATCAAAATCCAGAGGTTTAAGTTCGCAAACCCGTATGCATACTTGACGTCGATATTCAGTAAACTTGTTTTGGCCGTAACTTCTTCGTCCGAACTCGGATTTACCTCATTCTTTTTGGATTCTCTTCCTTATTGAATTCCATTAAAAATGAAGATGCGAATTGTTGAATTTGGATGATTTAATATTGGTCTTTGTCATGTCCTTGTTTTTTAGTGTTTGCTCCGTTTCGTTGCACTTGTTCTATTCTCTTGGACTTGGGCACTGGGATTCTTGGAGAATCCTATTCTAAGCTATTTTGTGGCTGTTACAAGAGTGATGTTGGTGAATCACAAAGAAGGAAGTTCGAGAATGGGTAGTAGTTCACATTTCTATATATTCTTGAGTCTTCACAATCATCTCATGTGAACTATGGTGCATAGTCGTCAATGACTTTGTATGTTCTTCTTTGTTAAGGAAATCTTTTTATATGTTTTTGGTAGCCACTCTTGGTATAAATCCGTGCGAAAAAGATTGATTCTACCTTCTAAGGTCAAAGATTGTTATTGCAGTATTAATCTTTATGATTTTGTGATATTACAATTGTTTATGGGATATGTACTGTTTGCATCTGTAACTTGAAGGTCCCATACGTTGTCAAAAGTAAATTCGTTCATCAATTGGTATTCGTATTTATGAAAGGACGAATGTACTTTTGACAAATACAAAAGTTATACCTATGCAGTCATTTATTTGATGTAAAATAGGGTAAAATCTTTTGTGTGACAAGTATAAAGTCTATTATGTCGTTATGCAAATAGTGATGGAAAAATAGAATAGATCCTTGTATGTTATCCACGGTATTGATCTTCATTGATCCATTTTGTTATGTTTTACCGTGAAGGATCCATTGTGTATCTTATGTCGAGCACCTTACAACTATGTCGATTAATATTGGCCTTGTTGGTTGTTCCATGAGATGCTATATGTTGAGCATTCTTGAACTAAATTAATCATCTTGATTGGTTATTTAGTTATTTGTTCCGAAAGTCTTCTTTTGTCGAGCAAAATCTTTTGACAATTAAATTGATTGCTTCGGTGATTAGTTTGGTTGTGTATTCCAATTAGATTAATTATAGGTTCTCTTGTAATTAATCTAGTTGAGTTTTTCATATGTTCCACAAGTTCTTGTGTTGAGTATATGAACGGCTATACTAATCATGTTCTATTGGTTGATGTAGTCGTATATTCCGTAAGGTTTTCCTTATGTTGAGTATTTGAACGATTAAGGTAGTCATCTCCGTGTGGTTATCTTAGTCGTAGCTCCGTGAGTTTTCTTATGTTGAGCACAATCAATTAAATTGATCACTTTTCTGGTTTGATTTAGTTGCATTCCGATTAAATTAATCATGGGCTTACTTGTGATTAATTTGGTTGAGTTTTGGATATAAAAAATCATTTCCATGGTTTTTGGTGTCCAATTAAAAAATCCTTCTTTTCTTTCGAAATTAAGGTCACTCTTGTTGTTCTTTCGGGAATGACATCAAATGGGGGAGAGTTCTTTTGAACTTGTGCTTAATGGTAATATCTTGCGGGGTGTGCAGCTGTGGAATTTTGTAGGTGTTATCTTGTATCTTAAAACTCCTTAATGAATGCATTTAGCTTCGGCTTTATGATTGCATCTAAATTAAGTTGGTATGTGTTTTTTCTTTTAGTCCATGAAATGTCTCTCGTGGAAATTTCATTATGATCCCGTTCTTTTACCTTTACCAATTTATTTGACAAAAATGGGGAGAAATAATGTAGTTCACACTACAAATACATATGGTTTTCGGATCATTGTGTAAGGGGGAGTGGTTTCCATGATCGAGATGGAGTATTGACTAAGGGGGAGTGATACATATCACCATAGTATTGTTGTTAAAGTCGTGATGCAATTGGACTTTGATGTTATATAATGATACTATGACACTGTATAATAATGATCGAGAATATCGATTTCTCTCATTGTTATATCTACGGATCTTCAACAACGGTGGTACTAAACTTACAACCTTTGGGATCATTGGAGTACTTGGAAGGACGAATATTTCAAGGAACGTTGAAGATTAGACTATGGAATAGGACCCACTAAAGTTTATCTTTTTTGTATTTCATATGTATTAATAGTTTTGTCACTAAAATTGACAAAGGGGGAGATTGTTAGAGCATAGCTCGGTCGACCTCGCATGCGTTGCTATATAAAGCATGTTTGTCAATGTTAGTGATCAAAACTATGAGTCTTGATTTCTAGTCTACATAGATAAGTCTCGGACTAGGATAGAAAAGTGTAGTTGAGCTCAAGGACTTCATGGCGATTCATCATACAACGATGAAGATCTACTCAAGGAACCGTGGAACTTCATCAACAAAAAGGTATGTGGAGACTTGAACTTATCTATCACTCAAAAGTCTATCTATTCTATCTCCTACTTCTTATGTGACAAAAAGTCGTATGCTATATAGACTGGATCATACACATTTGACATTTCGAGTTGAGTATTCACTACTTATCTTTTTCTCGAAATCGTGTGTTGGTAAAGTGTTTCGCTTTGATCAAGTTTATCTTCACCTAGTGACGAAAGTCATGAAAAGTTTCAATTACTTTGAGAATTGCTCTGACGTGAAACGGTCTGTGAATAACAGCTATATAACGTCCTCTGAGAATGTCTCAATGATTGGAATGAGAGTTTAGATTACATAACCATGTATTCCTTAATCCGAAGTTTTCGAACTTTGTTGATTGAGAGAAACCGGAGGAATTGGCTTTGCCAAGTCCGCGAACTCAGTTTGCGAACTCAGACCGTGAACTGACGGAAGTTCTCTTGCCGAGAATTTATGCTGGGATTTTCCAAATTGCGTGTTTAGTCTGCGAACTCAGTCCGCGAACCTAGTCCGCTAACTGGCGGAAGTCTCTTTGCCGAGATTTTCTGCTGAGTTTGGAAAACTCTGCCGGTTGCCTTAAGTCCACGAACTTGTTTGTGAGCTTAAGTGGTTATGAAATAAAGATGTGCTCTAAACATGAAACTTAAATTACTAAGGAATGGTTTATGCAAACCGTGGCTATAAAGTTCATGATCCGATTCATTGAATCGAATCGAATCATCTTTGTTTCAATTGTGTCTTGTGTAGTTACATATGATCTCATAGCAATTGAACAACTCTCTAACTAGTTCATTTGAGTCAATTGAACTAGTTATGGTGAAGAAGAACTAGGTTAATATGAATTGCTCATATGGTTAACCTTTTGGGTTACTATGTTGAACCAACATACACGTACACGTTTGGGCACGGTTTTCACAAACCCAGTAAACGTCTACCCAAGTGTGTGTGACAAGCTAAGTTTTCGATCTAACGGTTGAGAAATATTATCTTGAATCTAAATCAGGTTTCATCTAACGGTGAATATGGATTTCTTTGTAACTAAGGCAAAACCCTGATTTGAAGGCTATATAAAGGAGACATCTAGCATTGTGCAAAACTAATCCCCACACGTCTGTGTGATACTAGTGCGCTCGCTAGAGTCGATTCTCCTTTAACCTTTGGTTTTCTTCTCTAAAACCAGGTTAATGACTTAAAGACTTCATTGGGATTGTGAAGCCAGACCGATACTACTTTTATCGTAGTTGTGTGATCTGATCTTGCATCTTCTATCGTACGAGTACAATATTTGATTGGCTTGAGATCGTGAGAGTTGTCCGATAGGCAAGATAAAGAAGTCACAAACATCTCCGTATCACTATTTGTGATTCCTCGACAAACCGCTTGTGTAGTCAATAAGGATTGTTGAGAGGTGATTGATTAATCTAGGTTGTTCTTCGGAAATATAAGACCGGATTATCAATTGGTTCCTGTTCACCTTGATTTTATATCTTAAGACGGAACAAAATCTAGGGTTTTTCTGTGGGAGATAGATTTATCCTTTGATAGACTTTTCTGTGTGAGACAGTTTTGTTTATTATCAAGTCTGCGATTTTGGGTTGCAGCAACTCTTGGTTGTGGGTGAGATCAGCCAAGGGAATCAAGTGCGCAGTATCCTGCTGGGATCAGAGGCGTAGGAGTACAACTGTACCTTGAATTAGTGGGAGACTGATTGGGTTTCAAGTATAGTCCAGTCCGAAGTTAACTTGGAGTAGGCTAGTGTCTGTAGCGGCTTAATACAGTATGTATTCAATCTGGACTAGGTCCCGGGGTTTTTCTGCATTTGCGGTTTCCTCGTTAAAAAAATTTCTGGTGTCTGTATTTCATTTTCCACATTATATTGTTTATCTTTATAATTGAAATAATACAGGTTGTGTGTTAAATCTTAATCGATTAGAGACCGACCTTGTGGATGTTGATTTCATTAATTAACACTTGAACATTGGTCTTTGGTACCGTCCAAGTTATTCCTTGTATTTGATAAAGACTCGCTATTTTTTTTAGCTTGAATAAAAATCAAATCAAGAGAGAGATATTAACTCCTTGAGATACTTTTATCTAGATTGAGTCTGACTCTCTAGTTGATTCTCTAGCAAAGTATTTCGGAGTTAGTGCATACAGATTGCTAAGCGAAATATTTGGTGGTGTTGTTAGACCCCCTCTTTTTCAGCCTCCATCTCCTGGATGCTACCCCTACGGATCTTACCAAAGCTCTAACTAGAGCGGAGGCAATACGGGTCAAAGAACAACTCTTTAGACGCACGATACTGAGCAGATAGCACATCCTGCTAAGAAGCCACCTAAAAAGAACTACCAAGACGATGGTTATCAAATCCAACAGAAAAAGGACCTTTAGAGTCCCGCAAGACGGCTTCGAGAATGGCATTATCATAACTACCAAGGCTCAAGTTCTCAGACAACTTACCCTGGCTAGGCTCAACAACAACTCCCTCAAACGCTTGATAAATAACAAGGGGCACGACTGCTGAGCCCTCACCACGACGAAGAGACGGCATGGTGGATGAGATAGGAACCAAAGGGAAAGCATGAGCACCGCCTAAGTCCATATCACTAGCAGAAGGAAGATTACCCAGTCTAGTTCAATCTGGTGACGAAGGCGGAGGTCCAACAACTTTGCTAACAGGGGCAGTAGAAACAGACTGAGCGCTCCCCAATGAAGTTGGCGTAGCATTGAAGGAGAAACTAGCCAGTGAAATCACAACCTTCTTCTTCGGCTGAGAGTATGAACTACTAACCCTCACCACGGAGGTAACAACCTTTGAAAATGAACCAATAGACTGAAGCGAAGTAGCAGGAGATGAAGGAAGGCTCTTGGAAGCTACGACAGCAGCTTCAGCAGTAGCCGAGATAACAAGCAACGTTCCGCTAGGGGCAGAAAACGAAGGCATCTTCAAAGACGAAGTAGGAACAGGAGCTTGAATGCTAACATGGTTGATCAACTGAGCACCATTACCAGCAAGGATATTCTCACCCTCCACCGAACCAGCACGAACAAGATTGAGGATATCCTTGGAAAAATCTTCCTCAATATCATCCAAATGAGGGTTGAGGCCGGTATCCTCAATATACCCCATGACTTCATCCTCCGGCACCCCCTCGGTAGCCTTGGGATCCTCATCTGAAGCTTCAAGATCAATCACAGCTTTCAACTTGCCATTCCTCTTGGAAGATTATAGAAGAACACATGCGACATCTAAGGATCAGGGGAAAGATACTAAGGAACTTACAAGCACAAAGGTATGATAGTAATCCTTACCTCCGCAGGTGTTGGTGTAGCTGCGTCAACTGAAGCCTTCTTCTTCCTGGTCCTGGTAGCCACGGAGTTACCAGCAGAGCCCGGACCAGTTCCAGCAGACGAAGCAGGGGCAGTAGGGGCAGACTACAAAAGAAAGCCATCAGAAAATCAAGCAAAGTTATTAAAGCAAAAACCTTCAAAAGCAAAAATCTTCAAGAAGAAACGAAGGGTACCTCGTGAGAAGCAGCAGGGTCGAAGACCCAAGGATGATATCCATCATACTTCTCGGGTATTTCGAAAGCTGTGCGGGGAACGTGAGCATCAGCAGTAGTAAAACCATAGGCCCAGGGACCCACCACAAGAAGAGGAGTACGGGCCCAGCGATCATCATGGTTAAGACGAATGCGATCAGACTTCGGCAGAGGTAGCTTGGCAGAGTAAGGGATGACAGTCAAACCAGTCTTATCAATCTCCTCCAATAGATGCAAGCTATTGCCTTCCCGGATTTGCCTGGCAGTAACATGGATACGACGAGGGCCAACACTCCAAGGAAGAAGATTACTCTTCTGGATAGCATCAGCGTACGTAGCATTGAAGTTGGCGGGGGTATAATCCTCTTGCTTAGATCTCCCCTCAGCAAAGGGATCATAAGACTCCAGGGTTGTTTTACCCTTGCTACGGTACCAGCTTTCGCGAAGGGCACGCTAAAAATTTCCAGTATACTTCATAACTCCTCGGACCTGAGTCTTATTTACCGGGTCATCCATGGAAGACAAGACGTCGTAGTAGAAGGGATCCTTTCTACTGAACAAAGGGAGGAGCATACCAGCAGCCAACTGACCAACACTGATTAGGAGGTTATTTTCATCATAAGGAAAACTACAGATCAAGGACTCGGTGAGAACATCAGGACCATCGACAAAGGAGATCTCGATCTTATGAAGATGAAAAGACTTGGTGATCTCGGCTATGTACAGATGAGCAAAGCTATCCTTGTCACGCAATTGAAGCCTATGAAGCTCATGATGAGGAGGAGGAGGCGGAAGGTCCTCAACAACAACTTCTTCAACCCCAGGATCCTCAGCATACTCAGGAATCAGAGTCACATCCGTACCAGTAGGTATCTCAGTGTCCTTAGGAGGCGGAGATTGCGTAGCATCAGGATGATCCATCTGTGGAGGCGGATCAGTTGACGAAGAGGTCCTCGGACCCTTGCGCGTAGGCTTCTTCGGAAGTCTCATATGACCTAACATCAACAGGGGATGGAAAATCACAGTCGACTAAAAAGCAAATTGGGGGGAAAAACCAGCGTACTTTAGGCATGGGTTTTACTAAACCAACCAAGGGAAGCAAATTTAAACCCGTCATAGGGAAAAATCGAAGATCATTCATCACATAATCAAAGATGCAGACGAAGAACGATCATGGCAGAATTATCATCAAAACGCGAAACAGGATGAAACCCAAGTTCTCATACAACATGAACAAAGGGAAAGGAACTACAATTCTTACATGCAAGCACCACAGAAACACCAAACAATTAAAAGAGGAGAAACAGAATCATGCATGGATAAATATGAAGGCAATAGTGGAAAGAAAGTATCACTTACTTGTATATCAGAGGCTTAATCCGAGTCTTGAGATCAAAGAGAAGATGGGGAAGTTAGCAACAGGAGAAAAATCTCAATGAAAGAAATGGAGAGCGGCAGTTCGACGAAAAAGAAAAGGAATTAATGAAAATTCTTTCTCTTTGTTTCCTTCTTATAGGCGGCTGAAGAATCCAAAAATTTGGATGTCCCGAAATTCAAGGGGAAGTTATTGCATGAAGGGACATGAAGAGACCACCCAATCGGTACGTGCAAAATGGTGGCGTAACGGAAGTTTTCTTCCAATCCTACTAAACGGTAGAATATGAAAGAAAATGGGCAAACTGTGAATTCCAATATTCTATAGGGCACGTGTCACGATCTTAGTGGCCGCATTCAGAAGTTAAATGTGTAGCCTGAGTTACAAACTATACCTTCGTAGATCTACTTTATCTCGTCCCAAGGAAGGATGCCTCGACGGTTGATATCATAAGAGTAAAAGCCTAGTCTACAAGGAGGCAGCTGGCGAAGGGACAAAGGTAGATGGGATATCTAATCAGCATTAAATGCTCAAATCCCTTATCTACACGCATAACCAAAGCACGTGGAGAGAGACTATGTGGCAGGACCCGATTGGTAGAAGCTGGCGGTGAACGAAGGTACAACCTGTACTAAGGTTGGGGAGTTCCCGAAGGAACGTGGGTCAACTGAGGTGGCAAGGTTCGACTGGATAAGGTGATTGGTGAACGAAGGTACAATGTGTACGAAAGGTATATTAGCAGACGATGAACCCAAAGGCAGCAAAGATATACCTGGAGCAGAAGGGGCTATAAATACCAAGCCTCACTAACAAAATAAGGGAATTCAATATCTGGGAGAGAAGATCTAGTCTTAAGCTTATACTTCTTTAATGTTTATAACTTAAGTATTTACTTCAACTTGAGTTCTCTCTATTACTTTGGGAAGCATTTAAGATCTTTGTAACCACCATACTTAATACAAAACAATCACTCATTACCCCGTGGACGTAGACAAATGTCGAACCACGTAATCTCTTTGTGTCTCATGATAACTTAGAAGCTTTTACATTATATTTGAGTTCTTTGTTATTATTGTGATCTTTAATACCTTTTACTACTTAGCATTATCAGTTCAACAGAGGTATCCATACTACTTAGCATCTGATTCTCTGAGTTGTATACATTATGTAGACTACGGGAAAATGAGTAGTCACAGTACGTAAATCAATCAAAGTAGTATTAGTACCTAAAAATTGCTTTCAGGTAAAACAAATGCACCACTGTGGCACTTTCTTTTTAGGTTCGAAAATAAAAATTGACAGGACAAGCCTAAACCACGATATTAGTCGTTCCGTCCTGCTTCAGTCACGATGGAGAGGAGGATGGGTTGATCTTAGGGGAAAGTTTGAGAAATTAGCAACGATATTGAATTGTGTGTGTGTTGGGTATCGAAAACTATGAAGAATACGGAGCTTTTTGATATGAAAGCTTGTTCTGTTTTCCGAATAGGTTGAACCACCTATTTATAGTAGTTTAAGATACACAATGTCAATCTCGTAAGTAGTGGAAGTCGTGAGATATGGAGAGATGGATATGATGGGTTAGTGCGAGATAATTTAGGGAAGTTTCTGGAAATTCTTTTATGTTATGCCCACTATTTCTCCAACTGCTGTAATTTCCACACTACTTTAACTTTTCACATGGGATGTTTCCACGCCGCATGTTTTCGTAGACCACCAGACCAATACCCTATGAAGAATCCCCCCATGTGATGTATTTTGATATTTCTTAGGTGTTTTTTGATGAATCGTAGATATCATCTTACTTGAGATAAATCATATCCATTGATATGTCATATGTCTTATGGACGTGTATTAAACAATTTACCAAAACCATCGGCGGGATTAAGGCGCAATCGTGCCTTGTTGTGTCATAAGCTTTCATGGTCGAAAAAAGTGCACAGAGCCTTGCCATGACCTTGGCCTCAACTATGATGGCCGAGAATAACGCTCGGTATAGTGCCATAGTCTTGGCCCAAGCTGCAATGGCCGAGAATGGTGCATGGCATGATGCCATGGTGTTGGCCTAAGCTTCCAAGGCCGGTAACAATGCGCGAATAGGTGTCATGGCCTTGGCCTAAGCTTCCAAGGCCAGTAATAACGCGTGATTAGGTGCTACGGCCTTGGCCCAAGCTGCCAAGGCCGAGAATGTCACACAACTAGGTGGTACGGCCTTGTCCTAGGCTGCCAAGGCCGGGAATGTCGCATAACTAGGTGCCACGACCTTGTCCCAAGCTGCCAAGGCCGAGAAAGACGCACGACTAGGTGCCACGACCTTGGCATCCTAGGCCAAGGCCGGGAATATCACACAACTAGGTGCTACGGGTTTCTCTCCAAAACAAAATATAAGGTTTACAATGAACTTCCCACCAAAAACAAATATGAAACACCAAGAAGGTTGATTGTGGAAGACAGATATATGGTGAACTATACTTTTGCGTAACAATAAAGGCGATTCATAATAACTTAAGGGGTGGTGGAATTTCTAACTCCGTTTTAAAGACACTTTTATACCACAAACTACACAATAATGAGCATGATTCAGAAACATATGACCCTCAAAGGGATACAAAAATCACCAAGGTATTTATCTTATGGTTACTTGGTCTTGTTTTTTCCCCACCTCAAACACCAGTTCTCAAGTAGGATGGCTATATACTTTGTGAGATATGGAGGTTGCTACCATTTACGGTTGTAGATCCGTTATCTTATCCGAGTAGTACACGTGTCTCGAAGTCCCATCATTTGGCTCGTCAATCATCGAGGGTCTGTGGGGAATTTTTGAGGTAAATATGACGATACAATTCTTTACTTTATATTAGTTAAAAAAATTAGCAAGTAAAACTAATTGCATGATGTTTACTTTAAGCTTCGGTGGAATATATGTTTTGGTATTGGTGTACCAACTTTTTTAATCTACACAAAACAATATTTCTCAATTATGATAAGCTATGATGCTAGTAATTGGTATAAAAACCAAAACATAACAGAGGTAAATAATTCATATGTGCGGAGAGACCAACACACTAGTAGGAACAAACATATTGCTATTTAGATGTCGTATAAGAAGTTTGAGGAGATAAGCCATGAAAATGCCCAAAGGATCAAAGACTTTTCACTCTAGCACTTTGTGCTTTACTGCTTTGGGGAAAGATGTGCTACACAGTTAGTTGGTGAAGTTGGAGAGCCAAAAAAACCTCGACCTCTAGTCACCATAGATTGAAGAAAAATGATGGAAAAGGTATATGGAATATCATTCACCCCTTGTGACGAAGTCCAATACAACAAACGGTAGAATTCGGTTATAGAGCCGATAATCGGTCTAAAATATATGGGCCGGATTTTGGAGCAATGGGTACTGCATCACCGAAAATGCCCTGTCCAACACATCCACCATCGGTAATTACATATTTGACCACATATCCTTCTGCAAGGGCTTCTTCTTCATCGGCCTTCAAGAGGACCTTCTGGACATTCTTTTTGATTGTTTGTGTATGGTTTGCCAGCATTAAGGTTGAAGCTATACTCTTTTACTCTCAGTGGAGAGTGTCAGATACTTCCAATTATACAAGAACACCATCCAGTCATGAATAATTGGTATAACGATTTAATCAAATGGAGTCAAGAGATATGGAAACTATACATTTCTACCAACATGAGATACGCAGGATGTCAGAGAGCATGAGCTTCAGTCCTAATTTTACAATTTATACTGGAACTCCGACATCCCAGGATATAGTAGAAAACTCACAATTCAACTTTATCCAAAGAGAAGGCTATCCTCGAGTGCAAGAATTATCTCCATATCGTCAATACATTCAACAAAATCTTCAAGGTTGATTATAGAAGATCGTTTGATCTTAACGGCTCTCAAACTCAAATATTAAATTAATGGCTTGGAAATCAAGGTAAAGTAACTCAAGCTGCAGGATCTCAAGGATATGAAAGTATGATGCACGGGGCACGCATAACGAAAACTGGAGTGGAGCAGAATAATTATAATTATGCTTATGTAAACTAATAAAGTTTAATCTAATATTTGTAATTGAAACTTGGATTAAGTCTTTTTGTGTAAATTGGTACATTTAACTAAAACTAATCCATTTAAATTGGAACGTAATATTAACTTTAGTTTTACACTTAATTAACATTTATAACCTCTTGCTCGATTAGTATGTGTATTTTCTAACATCCCATACGAGTTATCAAAAACTCCTTAAGTACAGCGTAATGGGCTTCGAAAAGAAAAATTTCCTTTTACATCTTCACCATTCTTTTCGAGCTCGCAATACAACTTCAAAGTTAGTTTCATTCCTAAAGTCAATATCGATTGTCGACCCGAACTAAAGCTATACAATTTATAACTTGTTTTTTTATAGTTCCAAATCGATAGAATAGCGCAGCTATATTAAGGCTATTCGGGTTACCAGTGTCAATGCAAAAGTTTTCATAAATCATACTCCTTCAACTCACACTCACTAAACCATATAATTTAGCGTCGTTCCGCACCCTTAGCCGGATAAACATACTACATAACTTCTACATAGAGAAATCTTCATCTACGGTAAACTTAGTAGGATTAATATATAGTTGAGCCATTGGTCCGAAATCATGAGTGTGAAATGCGAAGAATGTGTGATTTTGAAAATGAAAATAGTTGAATTTATAAATTATGAGATTATAACACTTGGATGAACTAGTCGCCATTGGTTTAGGATAAGCCGACCATCTCAACCTAAACCAAGTCTCGACCTAGAATAAACCGACCTAATGAGGTTCGACCAATCAACTAAACTTGAGACATGAAGGACATAGTCTAACATCTGAGTCTTTACTATTCCAGTTTGGCCAACCATTTGCCTTATCCACTATGGGGTGCAAATGACAAAATTTCCCATTAATTTGTCCACCCCATTGGGTTTATTCGAACTAAATCTCCAAGAAGCAAACCGGGAATACCAAAATCAATGTTATAAGTAGAAGTAGATGAAACATAAATAATCATTGGAGCTGAAATGGATATGAAATTTAGAGTACAATGCCTAAGGATGAACGCGCGAGGCTGACGACAGAATTGAGAATTTAAAATCCATTTTTTTTTATCAAGCACGGAATGAGCTACAATACCATCAACTTATCACAAATTCGCGGACTTATTGACTCAAACACGTACATAACACCCACTTACACTTCATATGACTCCACATGATGTACATGATACACCATTAACAGATGGATAAAATTCCAAACTAATGTCGATTTTCACTCTAGTTAAAGAAATAATGCGTCCGTACAAATTTTACTTGTTGGTGTTGATGTTTGTGACCGAGAGGAGGGACATATTTTGATGTTTGCATGTGGGACCAATAACAATATGACATTTGTCATTCTTTTAACCGATTCTTTGTTGAACTAAGATGTTATTTCTCTACTCCTAATTTACCCTTCAATGAATGTTATAGATTCTATTAATTATCCTTTGGCTGATTTTTAGATATATTAATTCTTCTAAATTGAAGTTGTTCCCTAACATGGAATTTTCCTAAATATTCGTTATTCCTAAATTAATATTCGTTTATCGTTTTTCTTCCTCTTGTTGTTGGTCCGCGAGTTATAACCCTAGAGGTGTCATCATCCTTCCACAAAAAATCCATCAAAATAAAAGTAACACAAAAACCCCATCAAAATAAAAGTAACACAAAAACCCCATCAAAATTGATGAAACCAACATTTAAATTTGGGGTTTTTGTATCAATTTTAAAAATTTGGAATTTTTGTATCAATTTTGTTTACGATAGAGTTTTAATGGATCCCAACATTTGAGTGGAGTTTTTGTACCACAAGTTTGGTCACCTTGGGTTTTTATGACTAGTTTTGTTGTTTTAATCATCTTTAACCAATCGATGAACCTTACTGTTACATGCCCAAGCATTTCACTGATTTGTGACTCAATATAATGTCACGTGATACCAAATCCAAATCATACATGCTAACTGCTAGGTTATTATATTACTAATCAAACATTAATTGGTGTATTTTAGATCAAAGAAATCACCTCTAACTGAAGAACCAATGTTATAGATAAAAGACTAATGTTACTGCTATGTGATTTTACGTATCGTAAATTTAATAAAACTAATTAAATATCAGATATTGTTTTATGAGATCTTTTTCCGTCCATGCTATTTTGAGTTAGAAAATAACATAAATTTAGGGAAGTTAGTGTATCCTGAATATATAAATTAGGTATAGATAATCAATGTAGAATGAAAAAGCGAGGGTATCCAAATATACCTCAAGCTAAAACTTTTCCTACCTATAAGTCCTTTCTCTGAAAGTGATTGTCTATGGACTGAGTCGAGACAATATAACTAATCGGTTCACACTTTGTGTGATCGTCTATGGATACGAGATCAAGACAATACAACAACGAAGTATGTTACTTGATAAAAAGGTTCGGACTTAACCAAACACAATAGGATTCACTTATCAAGTAAATAGGAATTAACGTTTGTGTAATTTACTTTGATTATAATAAAACAATTATAATATGGAAATATAAAGTAAATGACACAACAAGATTTTGTTAACGAGGAAACCGCAAATGTAGAAAAACCCCGGGACCTTGTCCAGAATTGAATACTCTCAGGATTAAGCCGCTACACAGAATTACACCTAACTTCGTATAGTTGATACCAAGCAACTAAACCTATAGTTCACCTAGTTCCGTTTGTATTCCCACGCCTTCGACCTTAGTCACGTACTTGGAACAATTCCTTTAGTTCGTATTCCAAACAGTAAAGGAACAACAAATCCGTTTGGTATCAACTTTATTCAACCAAGTGATATGAGTCGGACAAAGGCTCTTCTGTTTATCTTAACATAAACTCCTTCGTCAGGTTCTTAGATCTATCTTATATTAAATTACCGAAGTAATCGTTTAAGATTAAGCCAACAACACTATTAATCCAGAGAATTGTGTTGATGCCGATCTACTCAATTAATCAATCCAATTTATCACAAAGATAAACCGATTATTAATTGGATCCTCTTTTACCGAAACAAGTATTGTGCACACCAAAGATTATGAACCCACAAATCAGAAATCTTCAATATCTTTTTCATCTTCAAATCTTCCTAGATCTTCAATAATAACCTGCACACAATCACTTGAATCTATTTTGATCAATCACGCACAGAACGGAGTCTGTTAACAATGGATTATCACAAGATCATCTTTAGAACTAACAACAGTCTAAAGATCCCTTTCGAAACTCTGAACTAGTTTGAGTGAATCTTATATTAGAAGAGAAGATTCTCAAGCATAAACAAACTAGGTGCAATCAAAGTTCAACCACCGTTAGTCAATCAAATCAATGAAAACAAAAGATAAACTGCAATTATCTAGTTTCCCACCAACGGTACACGCTAGAGCTTCTCAATCTCAAATAAGACTTTAAATTGAGCGGCCGTAAGAGATTTTGCCTAATTAGGTTACTCTCCTCTCCGAATAGGCGGCTACACCAGTAACAACACAACAAAGAGGAAACTTGTTGTTACGAAGGATTAGTTTGCTAGAAAGGCAAACTTCAAGTATTTATAGACAAGGAAGTTTGGACACCAAGTAATTTCCAAAACCGAAAATATTATCAAGATATTCATTAAAGCACAAATTTGGTTTTCATAATTCTTGGAAATGCTCTGTCCAAAAATAATGATCGAAATCTCTCGGAAAATCTCTAATTAGTAAATGCACATTACTAATTCTTATTTCCCTACAAAATGAAGTTAAATACCTTAATTAAAAGATTCTTAACTTATTTGTGTTTCGATCCTGGGATTCTCTTCCCTTAGCTATTAAGGAATAACTTTGAACAATTAAATAGTAAACATTCATAGCACGTGTTCAAAGTATGTCGACATCCTTACTTTGTAAGTTCTCTTTCACACTTACAACCTTGAAACCGATTTTCCACACTTCCAAACAAGTTTAGAATTGGTTCATCTGACTTTCAAGAACTATGCGATTGATCAAATAACATTCAATCGCAATCATGGGTTTATCGGTTCTACCAAAACAAGTTTCGGTCCTATCTTCCATGTGAGTACTTTGTATAGTCACACTAGCTTTCCAAAATTCGGTTGACTAGGTACTAGGATCGGTTCCCCACATATATATGGTATCTAACTTATATGTGTTGCACATGTCCATAGGATCGGTTCCCCTTTTCCTAAAAACGTGTTGCACATGTTCATAGGATCAGTTCCCCTTTCTGCTATAAATCTTGATGCACCTCATACAAGGATCGATTCCCCTTTGTGATGTATAGCACCTCTTACTAGGATCGGTTACCCTTTCCCATATTTGGTTAGACATAAAATCACAAACCCGATCATACCATCTCAGGTGATTACTTAAGATCGGTTTCACTAATAAAAGTCATACCAATACATAAGTCAGGCCTTTGTGAATAGTTCTACCAAGAACACACAAGTCGTGAACGGTTATACTCAATCACACATATTGGTTGTTCATAAGATATGCAATGAATAACAAAACCAATAACGCCTGGCAATTTCCTTTTCGGTTCACAAACAAGTTTGTGAACTTACTTCCTTAGAACACATGTAAAACATTGTTCCCTAGGATGAAATCCTCACCTCATACCCATACATAATCACAATAGCATTCAAATGATTATGGCGATGTCTTAACTAAAAAGTTTAATGGTTAAGCAATAAACCTCGTATTGTATTGCTTAATACTATGTCTATTTAGAGTTCAAATATGCTTCGCAGTTTTGTTTTCAATATGCACGACTTGAAAGATACGTTAGGGAATGAAACAGTTCAAGTCAAATATCACTAACCTCAAGTGGAAGGATGATTGTTGTCGTTGTAGCTCCTTGCTTCTTCACATCTTCAAGACTTCGCAATAATTGTAATGTCTCATATCCGAATACTTTCAAGCTAACATATACGAAGTTGACTCTAGTACACAATCAAGCGACTCTTAACATGAGTTTTGATTCACTAAAATATGACAACCAAACTTGACATACCAACGCTTGGTGGGTTCAACCGAGCAATGATCTAACATAGAATTTACCAGATTTAAGGCTAGTTCATATGGGGGTGGCTAATCCCCTCATATGCCATGCCAGCTGGCCTGGAAAACTGGCCCCGCCATTATGGGAATATAGTTAAGCGATATAGACCACACCGCTAGTGATCGAGACTCGACTTCTAGCGACTTCAACTCGATCGCCCGAACTAGTTTGCACCGGTAGCGATCTAAACTCGACCTCCCGCGGTCGTTGCTCTACCGTGTATAAATATTACCGTTTTCTTCAGTTTTCATTCATAATTTTTTTTTCTTTCCTTATCTAGAGAGCAAACCAGAGCGATGTTTTGCTTAAAAATGAGTTCCAAAACAAATAGACAAACAAAAAGAAACACGAAAGACAAACGAAAATCTACTGCAAATAGTGATATCGTCTGGGTCCAGGATAAAGAAAAAGAGTTTGCAAATGTTAGGAAACTAGTTGGACCTGGTGTATTACCTACGCATTTATCTAACCATCCCGAGCGAGTTGGTTTACCTAAACCAAAAGGTGGGTGGTCTGAGATAACCGAAGTGTTTGGGTTCCTCTTCGAAGCTGTTCAACAATCCTTGCGAAGATATCCTTGGCAGTGTTTATATTTCATGAAAGGAAAAAACCACATGACTCAAGTTGTACGAGTTATAGTAGAACGTTGGTGTGGGTATTGTGGCGAGTTATAGTATAACTTTCTCAACTCCATTCTTCATGATAGTTTACTTATATTCTGTGATGCATCTTTTGACAAAGATACTAACAATTCTGGTGTGGGTATTGTTGCAATGAACTATGCAGGTGATTTCAAAGGCTGCAAACTAGTGTCAGGTACAGATGCTTGTTCTGAAGGGGCTGAGAGTATGGCAATTCTTGAGGCTGCTAGATGGATTCAAGCAAAAAAAAAATTCAGAACATTTGTTTAATTAGTGATGCCAAAAATGTTATGGCTTATCTTAATAATTACAAAGGCCAAACTAGCTGGTCCTCTTGCTCTGTTTTAGATGATTGTTTATTTCTTTCAAAGGATATTCATTCTATTAGGTTCAAATACCTTAAAAGAGACCTTAATAGTGTGGCAGATTTAGCTGCTAAGCACAGTAGATTAGGAAAGTCACAGGTGAATGGGATGAATCCAATGTTCCCTACTTTCTCCAGAATGCTGTAAACTTGCATTAATTAATGATAATGAAATTTTCTTTCCTAGAAAAAAAATAGTAGAACGTTGGTGGAACACTGCAAATACGTTTTTTTCAAGGATTTCGAGTGTGGCAAGTTCTATTTTTCCATTTAATAGTTTAATTTTTAGTTTAGAAGCAAACTTTAATTTTTAAAGATTCAAAATTTTAGTTTGATTCAATATTAAGTTCCACATACAAACTTTAGTTTTATGACCATGTTGTTTTTAGGGTTCACACCGTTAGATTTGTATATGTTGACGAGAATAAAATGTGAGGGTGAAATAGTACAATTTAACCAATTAAAGTGGATATCAGAAGGAAGATGGAAACAACTACTTCCCTTGTACTCTCAAATGATATTGAAGGAAAGCCAGAATCTAGACAATTACACTCATATGGATTAAGAGTGTCTGGGTTAAAGGCTTTTTTGAACCGTTATGCTGGCAAGGGGATACACAAAGTTGAAGATTATCCCGAGCTTGAACGTACTTTTCTGTTATGGGCGTTAGGTCAATTTTTTTCCCCCAATGCTAGCTCAGTGGAATTAATTGGTTTTCTCGACTCTTTAGAAGATTTAACTAAAGCGCCAAATTATGATTGGGGTTCTCCAATTTTAGCCGAGCTATACATAAGTCTCGGTGAATGCTTGTGTAAGGATAAAGATAGCTTGAATAGATTTTGGGTCGTATTGGAGGTAAGAACCACAATCTCTTTATATTATTTGATTTATTATCGAGTTAATTGTTAAACTGGTGGTGAATGTACTAACACAACAATGTTCGTCGATGTTATTTTTTAGTATTGGTGATATACTTACTTTAAGGTCTGCGAACTGGAGCTTCACGAAACACGATTAATTTTTCCAATCGTGTACAAGTACAAAGCTGATAATTGGATTGGTCAAATTAATGATGGTCAAAATATTGCTGCTATTCAGAGGATGCAACAACTATGCAGAACTAGTATCAACATTAGGTCAATATCGTATACTTCTATTGACGAGTACAATGAACCAATAACACAAAGCATGCTAAAGTTAAGCCTTAAGCGACTTGTATTTTACGGTCCTATTACGGTTCATGGTATATGGTACTACGGTGAAAGACATATGTTTCAGCTACGAGGCAGAAAGGTAAAAGCAATCAAGCCGTTTCCAACTTCAATAATTTCACAGGATGATTGGATCACGTTGATAAATAATGGAAAACCTTGGGAAGAAGCTGAGAATTTGATCCAAACCCCAGATGTTGACTTTGATTACTACAGTTGGTTTCAAAAGGTATGCAAGCTAGATATTGTTGTTCATCCACAAAACTTAGTGTTGACTTTCTAGCAATTGGCAATTTTCCACTTACAGATCTTACATCCAAACCTCCACCACCGACGGGAGAAGCATATACATATCCTAGCAGCCAAATGGGGTCGCCAATTAATTCTCAAAAATCTTGGGAAGTCTAGACTTTATCATCCGGTGGAGATGTTGTTACATTTCCACTTAGTAATGAAGGTCTGCAGAAGAGGTATCCATATTGTGGTGTGGTGGCATCACAAGAAGAGAATCAGAACTATTTGAACACTTTTACGCTTCTTTTCGATGAATTCCTGAGTTTTTACATGAGACAGATACATAGGGAGAATTTGAGTTACGAAATGCCTGAGACTCCGTTAGGGTCAAGTTATCAAATGGGTTTAGGGTCAAGTTCTCAAATGCCTGAGACTCCGTTAGGGTCAAGTTATCAAATGGGTTTAGGGTCAAGTTCTCAAATGCCTGGTGATAGCAGTATAAGAAGTCGTAGAAGTCATCATTCTACTCCAACTATGGTGGAAGAGACTCAACTACCAACAACAACAGGAGCAACAACAACAACAGACGTAAAGATGACGGATATTCGGTTCCAGTCTCCTATTGGTTTCATGCCCCAAGGTCTTGTACTTACTCCTGGTGATGACGTAAATATAGATGCATTTAGTCAATCTGCAATTTATACCCCAACAAGTACTTCAACATTTCACCCATTTCAAGCACCTGCTCATCCAATTCAACCATCTCCGGCACCATATAGGTTATGAATCGCCTGATGCTACTTAACCACCATCTCAGACTCAAACTGGTGAGTTTTCAGAGGATCAAACAGGCATATGGGACTATATATTTGGAAATCGTTAGTTTGATAGATGTTAATCGTTAGTTTGAATCGTGGTTTAATGTAACTGCACTTTTGTTTCATAAATAAAATTCTTCTTTTAAAGTTTTCTACTTAAGTTAAAATTAAGAACTTAAAACATATAAATTAGATTAAATTTGGGCAACACTTTTAAGGTTTCTAACAACTTCCATATCAGAACTCCTTTCCGTTGTCACAGAGCCACTTTGCACGACACCTTTGTTCAATGTCCAGCAGGGTTTCACCACTTCTCATGTTTCGAGGTGCTTCCTTTATCATACCAATATACTTGTTAACATGCTTAGAAATTATGAAGAATCGAGCACTCAACATCATCAAATCACGATGATTCGCCTTCTAACGTACTAAAATTGCGCTGATGTGCAGCTTTTGCACTTCTTATTTCATTTTGCACATTAGCTCAGTGTTCAACTCTGTGATTCTAGGCACCATGTTGCTCTAGTATGAACTGAGCCATGTTCATATTTTGAGAAATTGGAAAAACTAAGAAAATAGGAAGAAGGTGTGAGTTCAAATGAAATTAGAGTTGGGTATTTATAGACATATGAATTTATGTACGTTGGATTAGATCTAGTGGATGGTCTAGTTTCTACCTAGCGGTCGAGTCTCGCCGCTATCGGTCTAAACTAGACCGTTCGGTGTAGTCTTGACCGAGCGGTCGAGACTCGACCGCCCAGTACAAACTCAACCTGGTCTGGCTAAGTGGCAAACTAATGGCTTTGCCATGCCCATAAGAACCAGCCTAAGGAAGGGTAATGTTGGAGTACAAAATCAAAATTTGGATTTAACAAAAACGGTTAAAAAAATGACAAATGGCATATTAATATTCGTCCCACATGCCACATCAAATTATGTCCCTCGTCACAAATTTACCCTTTAAAATGTAAGCCCCAATAGCTAGAATAATGGTTCCTACTATCTGAATTACTCTATGTGAAACGGGAAACAAACTGAGAATGTTGCTCCGGACAGGTGATCCCGAACCATGCAGATCAACCTTTGGTAATTATTTAGCCTTATATTACATGTAAGCCCCGTTTGAGATTATTTTTTTTCCTACAAAATCACTTTGTAACCAATTTGTAACAAATTTTTTAGGAAAATAGTGTTTGGTAAATTTTTTTCAAAGCGCTTTTTTCCAAAAGCACTTCTGTTTTAGGCCAACTTTTAAAAGCTATCCAGGAGTAGCTTTTAAAAGCATTAAAAGCAGAAGTTGTGGACTCACTCAATTTTAATTAATTGATTTTCTATTTTAACCTTGTTATTATATTAAAAAAACAAAATCTACCCTTAAATATTTATTTACGTACAATTATTTCACTAATCAAATTTTATTAATTTTTGTTATAAAATAATAATTACAACAACAACAATAATAATAGTATTTAAAGGTAATAATTAAAAATTAAAATAAAATTAAAAAATTAAATGATCAAATAAAATATAAATAAGAATTATTATTATTTTTTATCTTTATTTAAATAATACTCAAAATAAAAATATATTTTATTATTAATAGATGTAATTTAAAAAGAATTTTTAAATCATGTTTATTTTCGTCATTAGCCACATCATAAGCACTTCAACATGATAATGTACCAAACAGAATTTATAGTTTGTTGGTTCCACAACACTTTACATACTATAATTTACCAAACGTCTGACTACTTTATTTTTAAAGCACAGCACAACAACGCACATCACAACACAACAAAAAAACACTTTTATAAAACTCACGGCAATACCAAACAACACAACAGAAAAGCACTTTTGTAAAACTCACAGCAATACCAAAGCTTTTTTTTTTTCCTGGCAACATTAAAACCCACAATAACAACGGTAATGTTGTGAATTTGAATTTCAATTGCATCCCTTGCGATAAAGACATTTATTACACGCAAAATAAAATAAAATGAAACAACAAATCACTAAGTAATATACAACAAATTAAATGATTGCAGATCAATCGCAATATTTTACACTAGTGGTAATATTTACTTTCAATTTGAGAGATGATGTCTCAGTATGAGCACCACTAGTTGAGGCTGATGAGTTGTGACGGTCGAGATCCACTGGCGTCTGGCAGTAATGTTTCTAATGTTTCTAAACATCCAACTCGAGTACAATTAACATAATCTTGAGGCATATGTGCTGAAATTCCAGGAATTGCAAGCCCAATTGTTCTAAACATTAGCAAGAACCAACCTTCGTCGTATTCCTGTCCATACTGATGCCGAAGACGGAAGCTCCTAACCATTTCCATAAAGGAATTTGTTATCTTCGGTATAAACCACTTCATCTCGAAGTAATTCTTGTTTGGTTCTTCTTTAACGATCTGTATTTCACATGGCCAAAAACACTTATCGATTTAGTCTTATCTAGCAGGAACCTCAACTAAAAATAATTAGATGAAAATATGTACGTGTTTTTACCTTTCCTCTGTAGAATCTGTCATAGTAAACACACGTTCCGAAGTGCTTAAACATGAGAGTTTTATCATCATATGGCAGCCGGGGAACCATGTCATGACCGTAGACATATCTTGCAAACTTCACGTTATGCAAATGGATCTGTTCTTCCATGAACTCTGCAAGTTTATCATCGCCAACTCTAGGCTGCCCAAATGTGTAAACCCCCTCCAAACTATGGAGCAGTTCCGTTTCTCCATGATAAGCTAGAATCACCGGAAAAAGAGCGGCTAATGCTCCTCCTAAACTATGTCCCGTCACGATGAATTTTGCTTTTTTATTCTCTCTAATGATTTCTCTAAGCTTGTCTCTAATACTATAATAAGCAACTTCAGGACGTGAAGTAGTGTGGAGAATTTCCTTGGGCCATCCATGATCCTTTTGTAATCCTAATGCTTTCATGAAACCGCCGTGGACCTTGCCTACATTAGGGATTTCGTACCATGATAAATCAAAATCGGTGCTCCATGCATCTGAATCGAACATTTCAGTGCCTCTGAATGATACCACAGTTAGATCTACATCATTAGATCTTTTGTCACGGAGCATGAAAGCTTGTGTAGTGCCCAATTCTTGGTACTCTGCGCAATAAACATCAGATGATAAATAATCTTTTTCATATGAATTAATCTCATAGCACAATCGGTACAAAACAGGTTCAATGACAACTAACCATTCCAGTAATCGTAGAACCCCAAGAATTCCATCTGCAAGAACCTTTTTTGATTAGATCTTAATTTAGCGATTATGATCAGTCGATATTAAAGACTTTCGTTAGCTAATTACGTTATTAATAAGTGATTAACTAGAAATCATTTGCAAGATGTTAATTACCTTCCAGTGATTTTTGACTGTTTCTTCAACAAAAGCCGCATTCTCGTATGCTAATTTAGCAGCCATAACTGAAAAGGCTGCATAATACCTATGATCTCCATATATTAGATTCTTATCGAGCTGAATTCGGTTATCCATAAATGCGGTGTTGGATCTGTATCGTGCAGATTTTGGGTCTGGAATAACTACCTTCCCTGCAAAGCATATACGACAACAAATACTACATTAACTCTTAATCCATATACCCTGGAAGCGAACTTTATACATGAAATAAACTAGTATGAGATAAGTAGAATGGTTACGAACATTTCAGGATATTCATCAAAAGACCAAATGAATTCCCGTTATCGGAGTATAAGTTCAACCACATCTCAAGGGCCATTCCGAACCAAGCTAGAGGTTTTTTAACGAAATTAAGAAATTTTTGAACAATAATCGATAAGAATATTAGCCATCGACGCTTGAAATGTGCATCATAAATTCCTTCTGGGCAATCCACAAACTTGCTCTTTTCGATATCACGAAAAAGTAATAATCGTAAAAGATCTATAATTCCACCGTCGTGTGGGTTCAAAACCACATAATCTTGGGAGCTTTCTTCTAGAGGCACCACCATGACAAAAGAGACCGGAAGGAAGGATGGACGCCTTAGAAAAATTATAATAAGCAGAGAAAATGAGGAAGTGCGTAATGACAAACTTTGTAGCTCAACTTATATAACCAGTCTTGTGTATCAAATATATAGGTGAAGAAAATCAATGAATGAACTGGGTTTGTATATATTTTATAAAGGAAAATGCATCCCTCTAACTACTCGACAACATCAGAGATTCAATGAGCTGGGTTTGTAGAGAAATTAAAGTTATTTATAGAGATAGCTCTGAATAATTGGAAATAGATATTGTGTGCATTTATTTATCACGCTGAGTGTGTTGGCAAAGTCCAAGAAACACAAGTAGGACTGTTAATCAAATAATGCATGGTCCACTTAGTTATAATAATAATTCATCAAAGAAATAATTGATTTAACGCCTCCATTTGATTTATGATGTTATATGAAGAAGAAGAAGGGTCTACAGTACAAGTGACGTATTGGAGCTTCAAGGTAAATATAGTTCACTTCAGACTTCAGACTAGAGAGTATTAATTGAATCAGTCGCATGATTCCCGAGTCCCGACCAATAATTCTTCATTACAGGGTTGTGGTATTCAAAAGCGGAAGTTCATGGAGCCGCCACCACCACCAATAACACAATTCATTAGCTAATTAACACTCGGAAACTTTAGTTCAACTCAGTTCAGTTCATGTGTGACTTTCCATTTGTTTATTGTGTCGACGTGTAGTTTGTTGCGGCCATATGGAAAACGAGGCAATAAAAAATGGAAAATGTGAGACGCACTTCCAACCAGCAGCATGATGTGTCCAGTCTAGGGAGAGAGAGTGAGGGAGAAGGTTCCATCCGTCGATATCTATTTGAAAGAACGTATCAATCAAAAAATATTTGAATTTGATTTCCTTGCGCATCTCTCCAAATCAACAGTGTTTTCACCACCCCACCACCACTGCTGCGAAGAACTTCTCCAGTTGGTATCTGGTCAGAATCGACAAGAAATTAGTTTGAGACGATTCCTCGTCTCTCGCATAACCCATGTGAAAACACCTTGCTTTTATTTAATTTGTATACTATATGTTGAGCTCAAGTGCAAGCTGTTGCAACGATCCTGATTCCGATCTCCCTATTTTTGTCTTGTTCGTTTACCTTGCTTGTTTTTCTATGTCAAGTGTTGTGGAATTCAAATGCGGAGGTTCATCGAGTCCACGTCCAAATTAACACCGATTTTTAGGTTTTGGCTGATTAACAGGAATCTTTGCAGCAGGTCCCTTGTATTCCTCAATCTCTCTAAAGTTCCATATGTGAACTACGTTGGTGTCTAATTTGTTGCCGCTGACCATATGGAAAACGAGCTAATAGAAAACTGAAGCTTAAACAAAGTTTAAGAACAGATAAGAAAATGGTTCCCCTTTTAATAATTTTGCATAGATTAAGTTCAAGTGCTCTCCCTACGTGTCTTGTTTATCTTCTCGCTTGTTTTTCCTTATTCTGTAATCATTTTTATAGGGTTTAATGGGTCTCCCGAACACTAATAATTCCAAACACTACGTGTTCGTGTGTTCAGATGAAACCTAAAAAAAAAAAAAGAGAAAACAAAGATCTTAAATCCAATTACATGATTTAATACCAAGATATGTCATTATCCTGTTGTGAACTTGTGATGCCAGTTCAGAGACAGAGATGCTCTCCCTTAAACTTATATAAAAACTGAATCCCAGTTAATAATAGAAAGATACATATTATCTTGGTTGTTCAACCAGGCGCCCTTTAAAAAACCTAGCTTGATTGGGGTATACCCAGATTAATTGGGGTATACCTAGTGAGACAAAATCCAAAATATTTTGAAGTAAAAGAAACCACCCCTTAACTTTGTATTTTTTAAATGGCTAATATGTCCTTATTTAATTAACACTAAAAATTCTAATTAGGTTAATTAATTGAGTTTAGATTAAAATTTTGAAAATAAGAATTCAGTAGATTAAACATTTTATCTGTCTTATGAGTTCGATTTGGATCAAAAATTTGGTTATGAAAATGTGAAAGGTCGGAAGGTCCAGGTTTGGATAAGGTGCCGACTAAGTTTCCCCGGCATGGTCGAGGTTTGAATAAGATGCGGATTAAGTTCCGCCGACATGGTCCGCGGATGAAGAAGACGACAACCTTTTTTAGGCCGGAAGGGTCTTTGAATGAAGAATATGCCGACTATCTTGGGCCAACAATCTTACAGTCGGCATGTAAATATTTTCTACCAAGCCGGCTATCATATAGTCGGCATGCACATAATTTCTAACACTGCCGTCTGACCTATAGTCGGCATGCTAATGATTTCTAACACTGTCGGTTGTTGAAAAGTGGGCAATGTAACCTTGCCGACCTGTAGTTATACCCAACAGAAAACAGAATATGGGAAGATGTAATTCACTTTATTCATGCAATTTTGGTTACTACATCGATTGAAACATAAAACCTAACTCCTAGGCGACCCTAGTGGACGAGTTATAGTCTCGTGAGGGTTTACATAGAGATCTACCCACAAAACCTACATTAAAACCATCAATCTTCGTTGGAGGAATCCCATTCATCTCCGGCCTGCATGAAGTCCGGGGCATACTCCGGGATTTTGGAGACCATGAATTCATAGCTTGCATCGAATGTGAATGCTTCCCCCCTTTTCCTCCAAGTAGCGCGCTTTCACGGCTTCATGCTACAAAAACAAAACACAAAATTAATTTGTTAGTGGTGTTTAGTAGGAAGATCAAACAACAATGATCACGTAAAATAAACCACAAACATACTCACAAATTTTTCAATGGACAAGTTGAAGTTGGCAGCGTTGAAAATCTGGGGTTGGAGAGCTAAAAAAGCAAGTATCGCATTTTCGATGACTAGGTGCCTATCATGGACTTGTTGAACACTTCTTCCATTAGGATTCCCAAACTCTTGCCTAAATTTGTTGTGTACCCTAGCCCAAAAGGTTACGGCATCCACCCTTACGGAGGACTGATGTCTAACTCGATTTTCCGCGTACCACGCTTTGGTGATTGCCAAATCTTCATTTAAATCAAATGAAGCCATTGTTGTATATAGAGAGCTATTGGGTGAGTTAGATGGAGTGTATGATGATATGAGCTTTGGAGAGTATATGCAAATAGTTGTGTATTGTTTTGTAGAGAGAAGTAGTGTATTTATAGGATGGTGCCCAAATTTGGTCGTTATAGTGCCTAAGTACAAGTCAATCAATGCAATTGTACTTACAAAAAATTTGAATTTTGAATTCGCCGGCACGGATTTTATTTCCCAATATGCCGACTAAGCCTGGCCGGCAGGGTCTTTATTTTCTTACCCTGCCGACCTTATTATGATTTTAGGCATCAGGAGTTCATTTTCTTCTGTATAACCATCAGAATGATATTTGGTCATTAGCGTGCCGGCTACTATATAGTCGGCGAGGTAATATTTTATAACCATGCCGACCTTATTATGATTTTAGGCATCAGGAGTTCATTTTCTTCTGTTTATTCGTCGGAATGGTATTTGGTCACTAGCGTGTCGGCTATTATATTGTCGGCAACGTCATATTTTACAACCACACCGAACTTATGATAATTTTATGCAACAGGAGAAGGTATTTTCTGCATCACATAGTTGGCAGGGTCGATAACATAATACCATGTCGGTTGTAAAACAGCCGGCAAGTTATTAATCTGCTTACCTTGCCGATCCTGGTATGCACATAATTTCTGTTGTCAGGGCCGGCAGTCTGACAGTTCACAACCATGTCGGCCCTGGTGTAGTCGGCAATGTAAACTTAAAAAAAGCATGCCGGCGGTATTGAAACTTTACATAGCTAAACAAACCGTTCATTCAACAACTAGAAATCCAACATTTTTTGTCCAAAATACGAAAACATGTCCCATAAACCTTAAAAAAAACATTTTTCCAACCGTTAACCTTAACATTTGTCTACCACAACATAAAGAAATAAACTAGGAATGCATTCATTCACCACCACGACCCCGACCCCGTTTAGGAGCACCACCACTACTGCTACCTTCACCACCACGGGAACGACCCCTTTTTTCGTCAGCATTCATCTTGGCATGTGCTTCCCTCCTGGATTTTTCTTTCCTCTTTACTTCAGCATCAGCTTGCTTGAACAATTCATAGGCATCCTCATTGTCAACATTGCTAGCATAGTCAATGTGCTTGCTTTGCTCTTCAATTGACAAATGCTCTCCTCTTTCTCTTCAAATGCTCACATCACCCTCACAAGACTCTTCAAATGCTCCTTCTATTTTCAATTAAACAACAAAGAATTAATAGAATGATTTGATAATGTAATCTTAAAACAGTAAGAGCAACTCTAAAATACTTACAAAGAACTTAAGACTTGTTGCTGGGTCTTTCGATGCCATTTTTCTCTTACGAGCTAATTCTTCAGCAGTCATTTCCCTAATCACAGTAGGAAGAGCCAAACCCAAGTACCACATCATGTATTTCTCATTAGCTTCATGACCTTCGGTCACCTCGTCCAAAATACTTGTATCGACTTTACGGCCACGTCTTCCGTCCCAGTGTTCTAGAATTGGTGGTGGAGCGTAAGCGACGTTAATAGTTTTTTGGGATGTGGTGCAGTCAGCCCTTAACATATTAAAGAACGTCTCAGCATCGAAATGAGGTTCTTCTTGGACGTAACCCAATTGTCGCATTACCCGATGTGGATCGTACATTGAAAATCCATGGGAGCACAACAAGGGTCCGTAGTATAATGCAACATCATCTCTCTTTTGGATTAAACCTTGATTTATAGCATCTCGATACGGATCAAATATCACCTCATCTGCAGTCAACTTGTCGATGACGATTCGGATTTTGATAAGCTGTTGCGGCGTTTCCTTATCCTGACCACCCTTAAAACTGTATATTTGCCCTCTTTGCTTATCAATCACAACAATCTCATCCACTTTGATGTAGGAGTTGGCTTTCACCAAAGTAGGGAAGTGCTCATATATCGAAACGTATGCAAACACAAAGTTTAGTAAGAATCTTATCTTACGAGAATTTTGCAAATATAAATGATTTTGACAATAAAATTACCTGGAAGAGACATATATTTCCGTTAACTTGCACAGTGAGTTCCCTTGAATCCTTTGTCAACTCATTGTTCAAGAAGGCGACCACCGCAGTACCCCAAGAATACTCATGCATCTGATCTAAAGGATCCAATAGTTGCATATACTTGACGTCGACCAAGCTTCTGGAACTGTCGGGGAAGATACATTTTCCCAGGACATATAGCAAATAAGTTGATGCGGTAGCATTGATTCGCACCGAGTTCACCCTTGCTTCCTTATCAAAGATTTTCTTGGTCCTAGATAATGTGTCCCTCAAATTCTTTAGATTAAACTTCTTGCTTAGATGACCATCCTTCATTACAACCATAGCTCCGTCTCAATCTGATTCCAACCGAAAAATTTCTTGCTCAATTTGTAAATATACTCCCAAGAAATTTTATTATCGAAGCCCTCACTGATTGCTTTTCCCTCAACCTCGAGGCCTAGAATTTGATGAGCATCATCGGGAGTTATCGCCATCTCACCGAATGGGAATAACATTGTATCAGTCTCTCCGTAGAACCTCTCACAGAATGCAGATACGATAACTCTATCATGCTCAATATTCGAACTCTCCACCGCAGGCCACAACCCGGAGTTCTTGACAATCACTTTCACCTCGTCACATTCATCCTCAAGATTCCAATTCTTAGTCACTGAACATGCAGCTTGGATCCTCATGAGACGGATGGCATGCTTGCGATCCTAAATACCAAAAAAAAAAATGAAAATAAATACAAACACTTGACGCAAATTTAAGATAAATACACTTAAATAAAAACAAAGACGGATTGAGATTACTTCCGATAGTATTATGGATTTGACATGCCCATGAGTCTTTGTATAAAAAAAAAACATCTCCACCATCTGCTGGGGTCCCCTTTGGAGGCTCACCTGGTTTCAGTCTAACCATCAAGTGAGGGGAGGGATGTGAGAATCAGCTGGTGATAGACGCATTTATGTGTCTATTTTGTTCTCAATTATGTATATTGTTAGTTCTCGATTTTGTGCTTATTTTGCTATTTTATGTATTTGTAGGTCTTTTTTGATAAATGGATTTTTACGGCGAAATCTGCTCGAAAAGTTGATAAAGGTACCATACTATTCGGACTCTCAGTATGGATAAGGGGAGCCCATGGCTATTTGCACCCACAATTTACTATTTCCGCCCCAGTTGCTAAAGGGACACCGTGGCTGGATTAAGGGGACACTACCTTCTTCCCCGTTTAAAGTCTGTTTTGGCGGGAAAGCAACTGCCAGAGTTTGGATTCGAATTTCGGACTAGTTTTTTAGAGATTCAAGAGCTGATTTTGGCGGCATGGTCTTCTGATGGTTAACCAGGGCCGGTATGGTTGTTGGAATCGATTAGATTTGGCTGGATAATCAAGTTCTTGGTTAAACAGGGAGAGTGAACTTTTCTCGGTTTTGTTCGATTTCTGGGCATGATAAAGAGAGATTTAATCGTAACTTTTCATTGGGCTGGACTTTATTGGACTAAACAGGGTTGGTACGTTTGCTTTGATCGACTAGAATAGGCTGCATGATAGTGTGGAGAAAAATAGAGGAAAAGTATCACGGGATACTCTGATTTGGCGTTTGAAGAGTTTTGTTCGGATTTTCTTCACTATTTTGATTGGGATTAACCTATTTCGATAAAACAGGGATGGTATAGGATTTATATACGCAGAAAAACAAGTTTCCATGCATATCTCGGTGAATCAGGGCAAGGGAAAGTCACGGAAATTTCATGGTGTATATTTGGAAACATACGTGAAGAAGCGGAGAGAATATATTCTAGTGATTTGATTCTATCATCTTACAGTTGGTATTACTTCCAGAGACGTGTAGAAGAGATAAAGAGAGAAAGAAAATCCTGGTGACTTCCGGTGAAAGAAAACCGAGATATTCTCGGATTTATTCGAGAGAATTTGGGGCCTCGTGTATATAAATAGGTGTTGGCAGGCTCAAAGAAAAAAAAGGGGGAGTTGGGGGTACGCTGCAGAGCTAAGAATCAGGCTGCAGGAGAAATTGCAGTAGCAGCAGGAAGAAGACTAAGCTGAAGAACATAAGGTTGTAAAGGACAGTCGTTTCGTAGGGTCTTAAATTCAGAATCCTGTAACAGTCCATTAATAACAATTATCTTCAGTTTGCAACAATTTCTGTAACAGTTGACTCTGTAACAATTATATCTGTTACAGAATCGTTGTAATACTATTTTTCTTCAATAAAACACATTTTGAGCCATGTTTATATCTTTGGAGAGTGTTTTCACCATGAAGAGCTAAACCCCAACGCTGAGATGACGGAGGAAGCCTAAAATCATACGTGGGTAATTATATTTAATTCTTATATGACTTTTGCACTAATTAAAATTGATTTATGATTTTTGTTAATTAGTTGTCATCTCATCTGATGGGTCATGCTTGCTTAGATGTTTTGATGTCCCATGTTTAGGAATTACAACTAATATTTTGAGAATCTGTCTTGGCAAAAATAAGAGTCCATGTCTTTATCTATTGAGCTATAATTGTTAAAAGAATTAATATTTGAACCTTATGTTATGAGTTTGGTGGAATCCTGAGTCTCAGTACTTCTCGATATTTGTGACAAACCTTGAATATATTTTCTTTTATTAAGTCTAAAATCGATCTCTACAAGTCTTTGAACGAACTTTACTACCACTTTACAACATCAATTTAAAATCACATCAGCTGGTTTAGTGATAACCCTCTTCTTCTTCTTCCACTGCCTCTTCAACAATTTCATCTTCGATATTCTTATCTTTATCTTACCATCATCATCATCATCATCATCATCATTACCTCCTCCAACAGGTAGCATGTCCTGATCACCATCATCATCATCATTGTTACCTCTTCCAGCAGCCGGAGTTCTTTCATCAACATCATCATCATCACCTCTTCTACCAGATGGAATTGATTGGTATTCATCTGGAGTTTCATCCGAATCACTTGGTTCCGATGGTGGTTGAGAATCATTCCGTACACGGATCTTGAGCGTCCCCGGCTCAACAAATTCCCCTCGATGTGTTGCAGTCAAGAGTTCTTCACCAACATGAGGAGGTCTTGAAGGAGGAGTAGCAGTTTTATTCTTTGCCCTTTGCAACCTGAACAAAAACAATTAAGAAAAAATTCATAAGTCGGCAGCGTCGACAAATATAACCTTGTCGGCTACACAAAAGTCGGAAGGGTCGATATCTAAACTACATGTCGGCTAAAGTATAGTCGGCAGGGTCTTATTCCAATAACCTGCCGGATTATAACAACTTGAACACATGATTTTCAACATCAATGGTCGGCAGGATCTATAATCAAAACAATGTCGGCCAACATAAAGTCGGCAGGGTGGTATTCAAATACCACTCTGACTTTCAAAATTCAAGGCATCAGGAGATACTAAAAAATTGAAAAGCCGGCAAGTTAAAAATTTATAACCCACCCGGCTAAAAAAAAACTGACGCCGGCAGGGTCCTAGGTTGAATACCTTGCCGACCCTGCAAGTAGCAGTTACAGATACTAAACAGTTGGCAAGATCTTCAACCTAAGAGCTTGCCGACTAAACCTAGCTATGAAAAGTCGGCAAGGTCGTGAAACAAACACCTTTCCGACTAAATAACTGTTAATTCAAAGATTCGATTTTTCTGACCTAATTTGACATGCAAACATGAAATTGAAGTACTAGAGTGAGTTTTAGTAGACCCATACTTTCTTAATCGCGTCATTTCTCTTTTTTCAGCGGCTTCGATTTCTTCTTCTTCAACCGTTTTTTTCTTCTCTTTCTTTTGAACTAACAAAGCAGTTCCAGGGTTGTATTCGTTGGGTTTTCTATTTGTGTTTTTCGTACGACTAGGTTTCGGCCGTGGTTGTTACATGTTTGAAGATTATTCGGAATTTTCGAATCGACGATTACGACGAATTAATCGACGAGTTTTGATGGTGGTGTGATGGAGAGCCGGTATGGTTGTGGAGGAGAAGAAGAAGATAAGAAGGAAGATGGAATAAAATGAATAAAACTGATTTAGGGTAATTAGAATTATAAAGGGTAAGGGTAGTATTGTAACTTAACCCATATTTGCCCTCCCTTAGTAAGGGCACTATGTCCATATTAATCTGGGTATACCCCAATCTCGCCAGGTTAAAAAATTGCGTCCATTATTCTCTTGCTTTTTGTTTATTTCATTCTAATAAAGACTACTGCACCAAATTTATTTGGTGTTGCCCAACTAAGCCAGGTGTTTAAATTTTTCTTATTTTCTTTTTCAGATTGGCGGGGGTAAGTCGTGGGAGATTTGGAGAAATTTTAATGTATTTCAAGAGAGTGTCAGAATTACCTGTTTAGTGGCGGAGAAGTTTGTAAGAGTCTTTTAGAGCATCTCCAACAAAGGGTGAAACTAGTTTTTTGAATGACACATAGGATTTAAGATTCTCATTTAGTATAAATGCATCTCCAATGGTTAGGTCCTACAAACTAGAAAGGATCAAATACTAAATATGAAGGTGTTAAAGAAAGTTTTAACTACATCTTCGGGATGACCCCTAACTAATTCCATGTCATCAATTTTATTTTAAAAAAATAATTATTAATATGGAATCAGGCTAAATATTATTCACATATTTATCTAAATCTAAAATACATGGTATAACCTTAACTATTGAAGATGAGTTTTAGTAAGATCTAGAGATAAAATATAAACAAATGGAGGTTTAACAATGTCATCCACGTAAGATTTTTTTGACCTTCTATTGGTGATGCTCTTATTGTAGGATCAGAATCTCGCAACAATGATATCTTAGCGAAATTATCAACAACACAACACAACAGCGTCGCAGAACAATTTCAGAAGTGATATAATAAACGACGTCAGCTAAAATCATGAGAAAAATGTGATGGTCCTGCGAAAATTAGAGAGTCTGCGAGATTAACATTTGTAAAGTTGCGAGAATGTCGCAAGCCATATTCGAAAATAAAGGACAGATTAGCTGTCATCCACTATGTATTTCCCTATAAATAGTCGTTCAATTGTAAAGAAAGGACAAAGATCTTTTTTGAGTAAGAAACAAGAAAATAGGAGAGAGAAAGTCTAGAGCAGAGATCATTCTTGATTCCTTTATCTTTTCTTGTAAGAACATTCAAAGATTGATCAATAAAATTAAGAGTGTAAACCTAAAAATGAGTTGAGTAATAATGAAATCATATGAGGGGTGTAGTGTTGGAATTCCTGCAACTACATAATGGCGCTAGAAACAGGGATAGTGAAGATCGAAAGTTGAAGATTGTTGTTGAGATTGTTTAAATCAAGAAAGTGATTAAGTAAATCAGTGAATCAGTTAGAAGAAAAATGATTAGAATTAATGAAGATGACAAAAGATTGGAGTGTAATATGATAACAAAAATGATGGTTAATGAATTCCATGAAAACATCAATGGAAGAATACATAAACGAAATTTTGAAGGAAGGAAGGTTATGGCGGTAGAAAAGACATCACCCTTGAAAGATTGGGAAAAGCAAAAAATTACATTCATGGCGGCAGAAATACCAAAAGAAAATTTGAACCACACATCTCCATTTACAGTGCCTATTACGCGAAAAGAGAAGGAGACGACAACAAAATCCAAGAGAGAATGGATATTGAACAGAACTTTAATCGATACAGGAAGTTCAGTGGATATAATATTTTATCATGCATTCCGAGGAATGGGATTTAAAGATGAAGAAATGTCCAGTTCAACATATTTTTTTCACGGCTTTGGAAAATCCACAACAAAACCTAAAGGACAAATAGTGGTACGAATTCCACTTGGAGAGATCTAGACATACGTAACACTATGCGTGGTGGATATGGAATCACCGTATAATATGTTGTTAGGAAGACCGTGGATACATGCGATAAAAGTTGTAGTATCAACATTACATTAATGTATTAAATTCCCCACACCAAATGGAATAGGAGAAATCAGAGGAGATGTTGATAATGCGAAATTATGTCATCAAATCGAAGTAAAGCATTATGAAGGACAAGCAAAAAAGAAACAATTCCGTAGAAAGTTGGCAAAGGAAGCAAAGAAAGAAGAAGAATTTAGAGTATATATGATAAGGGCAAAAGAAGGCAAAGGAATACCCAGCGAAATTTCTGATGAAGGAGAAAGACCTGTGAAAACAATAAAAGAACCAACACCGATGGGAGAACCTAAACCCAGTTACATTGCCGCAGAACCAACAAAAGAAATAAATGTTGGGACTATAGAAGAACCTTTAATATTGAGAATTGGAACCAAAATGGATGTGAAAGAAGAAGAAAGAACTGTTAACCTGTTGCGAGAATATAAAGATGTTTTCGCAGGAAGCATGGATGAGATACCGGGAATAGATCCATCAATTGCATGCCACAAGTTGGAGATTAACAAAAATGTGAGACCATTTAAACTAAGAAAAATTGCAACAACTTACCATTCTCAAATAGAAGAAGAACTATAGAAAATGCTTGATGCGGGAATCATAAGAGAAGCTAAATACCCAGAATGGATAGCGAATATGGTCATCGTCCCAAAGAAAAACAAAGGAATCAGGATTTGCATAGATTTCACTGATTTAAACAAAGCTTGCCCCAAAGATAGTTTTCCGTTACCAGATATTCCTCAAATGGTGGAATCCGCAGCGGGAAACGATAGAGTATCGTCTTTAGACGGGTACAAAGGGTATAGCAAAATCCCTCTCGCTGAAGAAGATCAAGAACATACTGCTTTCTTCGCCCCTAGAGATTTATATTGTTACACGAAAATGCCATTTGGTTTGCAAATTGCGGGAGCGACATACCAAAGGATGGTAGAGAAGGTGTTCCCAAAATGGATACACAAAACATTAGAAGTATACGTGGATGACATGTTAGTAAAAAGTAAAGAAGCTAAAGACCATGTACAAGACCTGAGGGATATTTTTGAACAAATGCGGCAGTATAACATTAAATTGAATCCTGAGAAGTGTACTATTGGAGTTGCATCGGGAAAATTTTTAGGCTACATTGTATCAAAGGAAGGAATACAGGTTGATCCAGAAAAAGTGCAAGCAGTTCGTGACATGCCAACACCAGCAACAATAAAAGATGTACAAAAGTTGAATGGGCTTATAGCTTCGCTGGGAGATTCATTTCGCGATCACCAGACAAATGCAAATATTTTTTCGATATACTCAAGAAGGGTGCGAAATTTAAATGAACTGATGTATGTGAAAAAGATTTTCAAGGGATCAAAGAACATCTTATGAATACAACTATTTTACAAAAAACAGAATCAGGAGAAGAATTATTGATCTATCTTGCGACGACGTCGCATGCATTAAGTGCTGTGTTGTTGCGAATAGACGCAGGAGTGGAGAAGCCCATCTATTACATTAGCAAAACTTTTAATGCTGCCGAGAAGAATTATTCAAAGATTGAGAAACTAATCTTAGCATTAGTTTATGCATCATTTAAGCTCCGCATATATTTTCAAGCGCACAAGATAAAGGTATTAACAAAAGTACCAATTGAATCAGTGATGAAGAATTCTAAAAGATCAGGAAGAGTGGAGAGGTGGAATGCACAAGTGGGCCACTTTGACATTAAATATGAAATTTTTTCTTCACCAAAATCACAAGTTGTTGTAGATTTCTTGGCAGAATTTCCTTTAGAAGAAGATGAAGCGGTAGAAGAAATGATGGATATAGAATAAGAACACGGAGATCCAAAAGATTTATTAACAGAACCAAATAGATGGGAGATATTGGTAGATGAATCATCAAATGGAGAAGCAAATGGAGTTGGAATTGTTTTAATTTTGCCAGAAGGAATAAAAATGGTTTTTTCATTCAGATTGGAATTCGCATCTACTAATAATGAAACGGAATATGAAGCTGTGATACATGCCTTAAAATTCGCAATAGAAATGAAACTAGAAAATGTCAGGATCACTAGTGATTCGCAATTAGCTATTCGCCAAATAAAGGGAGAATATACTACAAATGAACCATCCTTGAAGAAATACAAGAAGCTCGTTGAAGAATTGTCAGCGAAAATCCCAAAATAAAATGGAGGCACATCTCAAGAAAGGATAACAGACTCGCAGATGCTTTTGCTTTCATCACAAGCATGATGACAAACCCAACTGCGAGATACATAAAAATACAAACACTTTTATCACCATCAATTAATAAAGAAGAAGAAGAAGTGGATGTGATGATAATAGACAATGAAGAAGAAGAACAAACGAACAATATCGCAGACTGGAGAACAGAACTTCATGCATATTTGGCGAAAGGAGAAACACCAAGGAATAGATTAGAAACACACAAGTTAAAAATCCGCGCAACGAATTATGAATTAAGAGATGGACTGCTATACCGAAAATCCTTTAACGGACCTTCACTCAGATGTTTGACACGAGAGGAAGGAGAAAAAGTGCTAAAAATGTTACATAGTGGGGATGCTGGCAATCATAGCGGGGGAAGATCTTTGGCACATAGAGCAAAAATGCAAGGCTATTACTGGACGTACATGTATGAAGATTCAAAACAAATATCAAGGCGTTGCGAAGATTTTCAGCGGCATGGAAAGAAAATACATGCACCTGGAGCACCGTTATCATCTTCAACCAGTGTGTGGCCTTTTGGAAAGTGGAGCTTAGATATTGTTGGGCCATTTTTACCAGGTTCTGGACAAAGAAGATATTTAATAATCGCAACAGATTATTTCACAAAATGGACAGAAGTGAAAGCAGTACAACATATTCGCGACAAATATATCTTTACATTCATATTCGAAAATATCATTTGCAGATTTGGAATTCCTGCGCAGTTGGTATCTGATAATGGGAAACAATTTGAAGGACATAATATAGAAATGTTACTTAATGCATTCAAGATAAAATGTGGAAAGTCTACTCCTTTGTATCCACAAGTTAATGGGCAGGTAGAAGCAACAAACAAAACAATTGTAGATATATTAAAGAAGAAATTAGAAGGACATCACAGAGCATGGTGCGAACAAGTACATAATGCAATATGGGCTTATAATACAACTAGAAGAGAAGCTACTGGAATGTCACCTTTTTGTTTAACATAGGAGTTGAAGCGGTGTTACCAACAGAAGTTGTTATTCCAAAAACAAAAAGAGAAGGTTGGGAGAAAAATCTTAGCGCGGGTTTGATCTTAAATAAAACTGATGAATTAGAAGAAAGAAGAGAAAAAGCTTTACAACATATGGAGAATTATCAGCGAAGATTAGCCCGAGAATTATAATAAACGTGTCAAAGTACGCGAATTTCAACCAGGAGATTTAGTTCTGAGAGAGAGACCAGTATATCAGCGAGAAAATGGCGGAAAATTAGCGAAAAAATGGGATGGACCTTACATCATTAAGGAGATAGTTGGAACAGGAGCTTACAGATTAATGGATCCAGAAGGTAGAGATGTTGGTCATAGACTTGATAGACCATGGAACAGGTTGTACTTAAAAAGATATTATCAGTAAGAAGCTTTGAGAAGTTATGGATTCTGAAAGAATAATTGCAAGATTTTTCATATCAAAATAAGACCATGATGTGCGAAATTTTCGCAGAGATAATCACAGAACAATGACATAAAATAAAGGGGCGAACCTTTATGGCGTACACCCTAGTTCGCGAATAAAATTTCGCAAGAGGCAAATGTAAGACCTAAAGTACGTCATATTAGGGGGTACCTGTTGCATGGCTCGGGGAAAGGCTACACCGCCACCGGAACCTGAGTCATGGAGATTTGGGGTCAATAAAGCCCATCCGGGAGAGGCACCTTGGATTCTCAGCTTAAGCATATGACTTGGGTTGGGCGACTAAGGTAATAAGGACTCTCCCAAGGAGTGCAGATCTGATCAAGGCACCGAGGTACACGGTTGAGTCAAGAATGTCAGGGACGTTTAAAGCGTACCTTTCCATTCTTGACAAGTCTTGGCTTATACTGCACTCGGCCTAAAGAAAACCCCACTTAGGGTGCAGTCTCGTAACCATAAGCCCTATAGGTAAAAGGGATAGAGGCTGCGAAAACAACTGGTTGTTGTTAATACTGGATGGGAGGAGCTAACCGTGTATGGTATAAGTACGCCTCCTTGAAGGGGCAACCAGGGGGAAGATAAGGGCGACACCCTCCATTAGGGAGCTGATAAGTGTCTTAAGACGCAAATGTCATGAGACTTTCTATTCGCAAGAGTATTAAGGCTTGTCATATTTGTGCAACAATCCTGAAGAGGCAATAATACAAAAGAAAAAGTTAAGGCGAGGTCAATGGGTTTTCGCATGAAAGTGCGAAGACGTCCTGCGATTTCGTCGCAAGACGGCAATGTCACGGGGCTTTATTTTCGCAAGAATATATAGGCATGTCATATTGTTGCAACATTCCTGAAGAGGCCATAATACAAAAGAAAAATTTAAGGCAAGATCAATGGGTTTTTGCATGAAAGTGCAAGGACGTCCTGCGATTTTGTCGCAATGACAAAGGTGGCATAATAAGACCTTTAATTAGGAAGGAAAAATAAGACCACATGACAAAACAAAATATTTATATGTATTCATCACAGATCATTTCTCGCGAGAAAGATAATGAGAGGCAAGTATGGGAATCAGTAAACAAGAGGCATTATCTTTCTCGCAAGCAAAATACTAAAAGAGAGAATTAATTCCAAAGTTGGTTGAAGAATATTATTCGCAAGAAATAATAAAGACGAAACAATTCAAAAAGATAGAACTAGATAAGAAGCTCTTCGCTAATGTTCACATTATCGCCAGTCCTTTCTTCATCTCGATTCTGATCTTCCTAAGCATAAAATCCATAACACAAAAAATGAATAGTGCGTAAAAAAAATATTGGTATAATATGCATAACATATGTTAAGATAGCAATTAATAATACCTCACAAAATTCTCTATTTCATCTTCTAACCCTTTTTCAAACAATCTCATTAAAATCTAACATCCATCTGCAACATAAACGGAGTTCATCAACATCAACTTAACAAAATCTGAGAGAAAATTCTCAGAGTAATTTTGTCAAACAGGTTATAAGTATATATAAATAGATCAGAAACTTACCTTGAGTTCGAAACCAACTATCAATAGAGAACTCAAATTCTCTGATAACTTCTCCATCAAACTTTCTCGGTATTTCGTTTAGTCTCCATCAAGTGGAAACCCTACATCTTTTCTCACCATAACATCGACTGCCTGCAACTTTCTCAAGGTTATTCGAGAGGAAAAGAGATTTGAAGTCGTTTGCATAATGAAGTAAAAGTTTTGGATCGAAAGAGTAGGCGAGAATATAATAAAAAGAGTGCGTCTAGAACTTTCAGATTTTAATTTTAGATTCCCACAAATTCTTTGGGCGGGACATTCAGATTAGGGCGCCAAAAATTGCCGCCATGTTTCTTTGACTATATAGTTTGGGCGCCAATTGAAATTGTGGCGGCAAATTTACAGTGGACGGATCAGATGTCAATCCGGCAAATTTACATTGAACGGATAAGATGGCAATTCCTGTGACATATATTCTCTTTGTTTCTATTGGCCAAAGTGATATCATACGGACCTTACTTCATATCTATCTAATCTATCTATCTATCTAAGAGCAACTGCAGTGGACGACTAAACCCAAATTTGGTGTCGAGTGGGCTGGCGTAGTGGAACGGACCATCGATCAAAATTTGATCAAAGAGTAAAACTCGGACCAAATTTGGTCGGCGATTAAGACCAAATCCAAATATAGTCGGGCGTTTATATAATGTCCGCCTACCAGACGGGCGTTGGTATAATGTCCGCCTGTAGCCGCGCGTTCGTAAAGTTAACGCCTGATGCAGGGCGTTGGTATAATGTCCGCCTGGATGGGGCGTTGGTATAATGTCCGCCTGAATGGGGCGTTGGTATAATGTCCGCCTGGCATGGAGCGTTGGTATAATGTCCGCCTGGATGGGGCGTACGTAAAGTTAACGCCCTACACCCAGGCGTTGATATAGTCATATACTGTTGTTCACAAAGTTTTGAAAACTTTGCTTGGGGCGTTGTCTTTATCAACGCCCCATTTTTTTTTTTTTTTTTTTTTTT